>NC_084592.1:46042412-46114912 GCF_033807715.1 Cololabis saira | reverse complement strand
GAAAGTAGGGGGGGGATTGGGATTGGCCCTAAATGTCTGTTTCTCTCCGTTTACAAGCAAACGTGAAAACGGAGGTTTTAAAAATCTCCACTTTGGCTGGAGTTTTCAGAAATGATGGTTCTTGGAGACTTTGAGCTTCGTTTTCGTGTAAACGAACGGACAAAACGCATGAAAACACCACCGTTTCTGCTACGTGGAAACACCGCTAGGTGGAGTTGTGACTTCCTCGGCTCGTCACGTTAAAGAGGAGGCTGAAGTCTCAGCTGTCGGTTTACATCGTTAATAAAAGACTGCTGATCGACTCCGAGCTGTGTTTCATGTTTCTGCAGATCTGGACACGTGACGCCTTCACAGAAACGTAATTCTCGTCAGTTGTGTGAAATAAAACCTGGAAACAGACATTGTTACATAGAATTATCAAATTGTTTTAATTCACCGTACGAATTGTTACAGATTACTTTTGTAATCCTGTATTTGACCCGGTCTTTGTACGTTTTGACCGTATAGAAACGTAATTCTTGCCATTTTAAGAATGAGATGAACCTGCTGGATCTCCTGATCTTACTTTTTATTATTTTACCTCTTTTCTTATCATTTTATTTGTTATTTACTGTTTAATTGTGTATTGCTGCTTTTAATGTTGATGTAAATCACTTTGAATTAGCTTGTGTTAAATTGTGCTGTATAAATAAACTAAAGACGTGGAGACGGCGGCAGCAACAACGTGCAAAACTACCGTTTTATCCTCCGTTCGCTGCTCCATATGTGCAGGTTTTTAAACCGTCTCTTCAGCCTTTTGTTCAAGAAAACAGATTTCTCGAGCAGAAGTTTATGCAAATTATTAACATAAGAGATATCTTATCAGTGATTAGTGCTTCATATGACACATCAGAGTGTGTTTATAGAGAATAAAGTCTTTCCTTCAACATTAAACTGTTAAACAAGTAAAACATTTGTGAGAAAAAAGGACTCTAAAGTTTCTGAGGTTTTAGTGGGAAAAGTGTTGCACGCTCCCCAAAACACACACATAAAACTCTGAACAAGTTTTTACAAGATAATAAAGACGATAAAGTCGACTTAAAGCAATAAATGAGTTAATAGATATTAGAGATTATCCCACCGGAGCTTTTGTGTTTTTGAAATAAAGAATTAAAAAGAAAGCACGTGTCTGAGCAAATATGATATAAATGCATTAAAAACCGGGTTTTGAGTAATAAAAGCGGATTAAAAGCCCAGCTGAGGCCGTTAAAGGTGGAGCTAGTAAAAAAATAATAACAGAAAACAGGAAGCGGGAAGAGAAATAAACCGAATCCGAGCTGAAGACGAATGAGCAGAAACAGTAAAACCAGACGAGGACCTGGCAGTCAGAGAGCAGGGCTAAATACTAAAAACTAAATACTAAATACTGCTGGAGATAATGAGCTGAGTGGAGGGAGGGATGGATGATGAAAGTGGAGATTTTTAAAACCTCCGTCTTCACGTTTGCTTGTAAACGGAGAGAAACGGACATTTAGGCTTCAGAACGTCACATTATGAGACAGAAACGTCACCAGCGTCATGAGTGACACCTGTGGTTACAATTAGTTTGTAACCGTCAATATTTTCTTGTATTTTACCTGTTTTATATTCTAAAGTCACACTTAAAAGTAACTCCACTTCTCTGTCACTCCAAACCAAAGACTCTGGTTCATCTTGGAAGTAACTGGAAGTTACTCGTGTCATTTGTTGATGTTTTTTTCCAGGATTCTGATTGGCTAGCATGACTTTATCTTCTCGTTACACTGCCCCCTGCAGGTTTGGATGCTCATAGCACCTTAACAGATATTTATGCAGGTTCCTGGAAATGATGGGATTTTTCAAAACGTAGAGGGAAATATCTGTTTTTGAGAAATTTTGAGAAAAAAGTCAAAATTTTGTGAAAAAAGACGAAATGTTCAGAAAAAAGACGAAATGTTGAGAAAAAAGTCGAGAAAAAGTCGATATTTTGAGAAAAAAGTCGAAATTTTGAGAAAAAAGTCAAAATTTTGTGAAAAAAGACGAAATGTTGAGAAAAAAGAGGAAATTTTGAAAAGAGTCGAAATTTTGAGAAAAAAGTCAAAATTTTGAGAAAAGAGTCGAGAAAAAAGTCGAAACGTCGAGAAAAATGTCGAGAAAAAAGTCGAAATGTTGAGAAAAGAGTCGAAATTTTGAGAAAAAGTCGAAATTTTGTGAAAAAATATGAAATGTTGAGAAAAGAGTCGAAATTTTGACAAAAAAGTCAAAATTTTGAGAAAAAAGTCGACAAAAAAGTCGAAATTTTGAGAAAAAAGTCGAAATTTTGAGAAAAAGTCGAAATTTTGTGAAAAAATACAAAATGTTGAGAAAAAAGACGAAATTTTGAGAAAAAAGTCAAAATTTTGAGAAAAAGTCGAGAAAAAAGTCGAAACGTTGAGAAAAAAGTCGAAACGTTGAGAAAAAAGTCGAGAAAAAAGTCGAAACGTTGAGAAAAAAGTCGAGAAAAAAGTCGAAATGTTGAGAAAAGAGTTGAAATTTTGAGAAAAAAGTCGTAATTTTGTGAAAAAAGACGCCAAAAAAGTCTAAATGTTGAGAAAAAATAGGAAATTTTGAGAAAAGAGTCAAAATTTTGAGAAAAGAGTCGACAAAAAAGTCGAAATGTTGAGAAAAAAGTCAAGAAAAAAGTCGAAATGTTGAGAAAAAGTCTAAATTTTGAGAAAAAGTCGGAATTTTGTGAAAAAATACAAAATGTTGAGAAAAAAGACGAAATTTTGAGAAAAGAGTCGAAATTTTGACAAAAAAGTCAAAATTTTGAGAAAAAGTCGAGAAAAAAGTAGAAACGTTGAGAAAAGAGTTGAAATTTTGAGAAAAAAGTCGACATTTTGTGAAAAAAGATGAAATGTCGAGAAAAAAGTCGAAACGTCAAGAATAAAGTCAAAATGTTGAGAAGTAACTCCACTTCTCCGTCACTCCAAACACTGCCCCCTGCAGGTTTGGCTGTGACATAGCACCTTAACAGATATTTATGCAGGTTCATGTAAATGATGGTATTTTTCAAAACGTAGAGGGGGAAATATCCGTTTTTGTAAATGCCCGGCTACTTGGAAACGTGGCCTGAGAAACCAGAGGAATTCACCCGGGTGATAAACGATGACGTAAATAAGAAAATGCAGGAAAGCGCCGGTCACCTGTGAAACCTGTGAAACGTGTGAAACCTGTGAAACGTGTGAAAGCTCAGCTGCTGCAGAACCTGCAGCTCCAGCGTGAAATCCCTTCTCCTTCTTGTAAAAGTCATGCTGATACATGTCGGAGCGGTTTATGTTTCATGCTGTGTTGCCATAAGTGCAGGTGCCGCCGAGGAACCAAACTGTTATCCGCCGGAAACTTTATGTTCTATTAAACGATGCACATTAAAAGCAGCGCTGGATTCTCTACGTGATTGAGATGATTCCTGCACGTTCATGCTTTTCTCTTCATTTCAACGTGACTTGTTTCATGTTGAACATGTTGGTTCTCAGATATGCAGCTTTTCTTTTTCCTGCGTTCAGTCAAGAAAAGCTCCTGCTGGAAACTTTCATATAACTATATGATATAAAACTGTTAGAAAGACAAAGTTTCCTCCAACAAAGGAGATGAGCTGCAGCTTTTATGAGCTGAGATTCAAGAAAAATCCAAACTCACTGGATTTCACACCATTATTCAGCAGGAATACCTGGATGTGTTATGTCTCTCTTCTTTCGAGCACACCACATTATACAGTATGTGGGCAGGTGGAACATTTCCATTGGCCAGGTGTTTGAGGCATAAATACCTATGGCACCGGCGGGGGTTGAGGAAACAAACATTTCCACCTTGTGGCGTCGGGTGCAGCAGCGTCGGGTGCAGCAGCGTCGGGTGCAGCAGCGTTGTGTCACTGTTGTCGGCCGTGCAATTTCACTGACGGGGTAGTTGCTGCATGAGCCGGTGTTGAGCAGTAAGAAGCAGAGATGTCTTCAGTATTCACATTCATTACTCAGGTAGAAGTATAGATACTAGAGTTTAAAAATACTCCTGTAGAAGTTGAAGTATCAACTCAAGCTTTTTACTCAAGTACTGGTTTCAAAACTACTTAAAGTATAAAAGTAAAAGTAATATAAGGGGGAAAAAGCCATTGAAAATGAATGCATCTTAGTATAATGCAAATATATTAAAGAAGCATATATGTGTACTATTGAGCATTAACATGTGTTTCAGAGAGCAGCAGATATGATGACTAGTTGCCTATAAGTATTGTAATGGTGCAAAAAGTCAAACTTCATGTTCATGTTATCATTTATCCTAACCTTTATTGGAATGTACATCCAAGTTTAGTTGCAGGAATCTGAGGGAACGGATGTAAGAACAAAACTGGACAAGAACATCTGAAACAACCACAACCAAATTCACTCTATCCGGAAGGAGCAATTTAACTGGATAGTTTTTATTAAAGGCTGAAATGAAATAGAGTAACGAGGCTGTTTTTAAAATGTAAGGAGTAAAAAGTACAGATAATTGCGTGAAAATGTAAGGAGTAAAAATAAAAAGTCGTCTGAAAAATAATTACTCCAGTGAAGTATAGATAACCAAAATTTCTACTTAAGTAAGGTAACAAAGTATTTGTACTTCGTTACTTGACACCTCTGGTAAGAAGCCAGACCGAGGTCCTGTTTCCAAGTGTGAAGTGTGTGTATAAACTAGTACACCGTGCTGAGGAGTCGTGGAGCCAGTCAGCTGCTCCACTGTAGTCTATTCAGACGGAGCTTGAGCACCTTGTGATGTCACTGTGATTTTTACTGAACCTAGTGAGTCTAGAAACCTCAAAGCACTATTGCACTTTAGAGATCTGGTCATTATCGGTATCTAAATATCTAGTTTGTCTCCTTTCTTTTGTTGTGTAGAAAAATGTTTTTCTTTTTTTGTATTCCATGAAATCCTTTCTCTGTCATTACTTTGATTTTGTAATAAAATCATTATTTTTATATTTACCTCAGCTGACTGACTGCTTCTTACACAAGGTTTCTATTTTTTACCTGCAAACAAATCAACCTTCGGGTATCAATAAAGTTACTTTACCTACTTTTTCACGCTCCACCTTGGCTGATCTTCGTCCTCTTAGACTCTTTTCTCTCTCTTTTCTCTTTTCTCTTCTTTCTCATTCCTTTTCGTGAGGGACTAATAAATCTAGTCGACTGCCAAGACACACACACACACACACACACACACACACACACACACACACACACACACACACACACACACACACACACACACACACACACACACACACACACAAATAACTCCAAAAGCCTTTGTTTGAAGATTAAAATGCACATATATGCTTTAGGTTTTTACCAAACCATTAATATAAAAGCAGACAAGTGGAGGAAAAAAGAAAAAGACCCGACGAGCGTCTTCTGCTCGATACTCAAACTAAAAGTCAAACTCTGAAGAACAAACATTTAGCATCGATGAAAGAATAATTAAGAGTGGAATCAGAACCTGAAGCAGCTGAATTAACTGTGATAAAACCAAATAAAGAGCAGAGTTAAAGGCCTGCAGATCAGCGCTGGGGTGTGTGTCTTCACACGCGGCTCCGCGTCCAAACGCGTCGTCCGTTCCTCTTTTCTCTCATCAGCTATTGAGTTATAGCAACTTTTAGCATAATGAATTTAGCAGGGATGCCTTCTCCACACAGTCCATCAGGCCTGCCATCTCGGAGATTAAATTATGTCCGTAAGCATTAAAGCTTTGATTTTGTATTTGGGCAGCATGCATGCATCTATTTGCAAAAAAATCCTATGTAACAAAATTAAAAACATGGACACCTATGGAAAAGTACCTTGGCACGAGCACTTAGATCCAGCCTCTGCAAACAGTCTGCTGACTAATGCATTTCTAATCATTTCTGTGATCAATGTTAGCTACTGTGCAATGAGATTAATCAGCCGTATGCAAAGCAAGGATCACCTTGAACAAGTCGAGGCGAAGGGGGAAAAATGGGGGGGGATAAAAGGACTGAAGGAAAGAAAGAGTGCTCAGTATTATGTATGACAGGCACACACACAGAAGTAAAGCACACCTGCATTATTCAGGCCGCTCGTGTCGCTGGTTAAACCGCTGCGCTGCCCCCGTCCGTGCCTTGGCACGTGCGCGACGGCCGCCTTCGCCGCTGAATAGAAGTCTGATTATTCAAAATCTGAGGGAAGGATCGAAACAAGGCCCATAATGCACTCGTCCATTATGATCCTCCGGAGCTGGGCCAGCTGCTCAGGCGGGGAAACGCTTCTCTGGTGGATAACGGCCCTCGCTAAGATCACAGATACGCCTTTTCCACCAAACCGGTTCCAGAGCTGGTTCTATTTCACAACTCGTTCAACTTGAGAACCAGCTGAAAACCGGTTTGTCACTACAAACGTCAGTTACGTCTCTGCTAACGTCAGTTACGTCTTTGCAAACATCACTTAGGTCAGTTACGTCTCTGCTAACGTCAGTTACGTCTCTGCTAACGTCAGTTACGTCTCTGCTAACGTCAGTTACGTCTCTGCTAACGTCAGTTACGTCTCTGCTAACGTCAGTTACGTCTCTGCTAACGTCAGTTACGTCTCTGCTAACATCAGTTACGTCTCTGCTAACGTCAGTTACGTCTCTGCAAACGTCAGTTACGTCTCTACTAACGTCAGTTACGTCTCTGCTAACGTCAGTTACGTATCTAACGTCAGTTACGTCTCTGCTAACGTCAGTTACGTCTCTGCAGACGTCAGTTACGTCTCTGCAAACGTCAGTTACGTCTCTGCTAACGTCAGTTACGTCTCTGCTAACGTCAGTTACGTCTCTGCTAACGTCAGTTATGTCTCTGCAAACGTCAGATATGTCTCTGCAAACGTCAGTTACGTCTCTGCAAACGTCAGATATGTCTCTGCAAACGTCAGTTACGTCTCTCTGCAAACGTCAGTTACGTCTCTGCTAACGTCAGTTACGTCTGAAAACGTCAGTTACGTCTCTGCAAACGTCAGTTACGTCGCTGCTAACGTCAGTTACGTCTCTGCTAACGTCAGTTACGTCTCTGCTAACGTCAGTTACGTCTCTGCTAACGTCAGTTACGTCTCTGCTAACGTCAGTTACGTCTCTCTGCAAACGTCAGTTACGTCTCTGTAAACGTCAGTTATGTCTCTGCAAACGTCAGTTACGTCTCTCTGCAAACGTCAGTTACGTCTCTGCTAACGTCAGTTATGTCTCTGCTAACGTCAGTTACGTCTGAAAACGTCAGTTACGTCTCTGCAAACGTCAGTTACGTCTCTGCTAACGTCAGTTACGTCTCTCTGCAAACGTCAGTTACGTCTCTGTAAACGTCAGTTATGTCTCTGCAAACGTCAGTTACGTCTCTCTGCAAACGTCAGTTACGTCTCTGTAAACGTCAGTTATGTCTCTGCAAACGTCAGTTACGTCTCTCTGCAAACGTCAGTTACGTCTCTGCTAACGTCAGTTATGTCTCTGCTAACGTCAGTTACGTCTGAAAACGTCAGTTACGTCTCTGCAAACGTCAGTTACGTCTCTGCTAACGTCAGTTACGTCTCTCTGCAAACGTCAGTTACGTCTCTACAAACGTCAGTTACGTCTCTGCTAACGTCAGTTACGTCTCTGCAAACGTCAGTTACGTCTCTGCTAACGTCAGTTACGTCTCTGCTAACGTCAGTTACGTCTCTGCTAACGTCAGTTACATCTCTAACGTCAGTTACATCTCTAACTTCAGTTACGTCTCTGCAAACGTCAGTTACGTCTCTGCAAACGTCAGTTACGTCTCTGCAAACGTCAGTTACGTCTCTGCTAACGTCAGTTACGTCTCTGCAAACGTCAGTTACGTCTCTGCAAACGTCAGTTACGTCTCTGCAAACGTCAGTTACGTCTCTGCAAACGTCAGTTACGTCTCTGCTAACGTCAGTTACGTCTATGCTAACGTCAGTTACGTCTCTGCTAACGTCAGTTACGTCTCTGCAAACGTCAGTTACGTCTCTGCTAACATCAGTTACGTCTATGCTAACGTCAGTTACGTCTCTGCTAACGTCAGTTACGTCTCTGCAAACGTCAGTTACGTCTCTGCTAACGTCAGTTACGTCTCTGCTAACGTCAGTTACGTCTCTGCTAACGTCAGTTACGTCTCTGCTAACGTCAGTTACATCTCTAACGTCAGTTACGTCTCTGCAAACGTCAGTTACGTCTCTGCTAACGTCAGTTACGTCTCTGCTAACGTCAGTTACGTCTCTACAAACGTCAGTTACGTCTCTGCTAACGTCAGTTATGTCTCTGCAAACGTCAGTTACGTCTCTGCTAACGTCAGTTACGTCTCTGCTAACGTCAGTTACGCCTCTGCTAACGTCAGTTACATCTCTAACGTCAGTTACGTCTCTGCAAACGTCAGTTACGTCTCTGCAAACGTCAGTTACGTCTCTGCAAACGTCAGTAACGTCTCTGCTAACATCAGTTACGTCTCTGCAAACGTCAGTTACGTCTCTGCAAACGTCAGTTACGTCTCTGCTAACGTCAGTTACGTCTCTGCTAACGTCAGTTACGTCTCTGCAGACGTCAGTTACGTCTCTGCTAACGTCAGTTACGTCTCTGCTGACGTCAGTTACGTCTCTGCTAACGTCAGTTACGTCTCTGCAAACGTCAGTTACATCTTTGCAAACGTCAGTTACGTCTCTGCAAACGTCAGTTACATCTCTGCAAACGTCAGTTACGTCTCTGCAAACGTCAGTTACGTCGTTGCAAACGTCAGTTACGTCAGTTATGTCGTTGCAAACGTCAGTTACGTCTCTGCTAACATCAGTTACGTCTTTGCAAACGTCAGTTACGTCTCTGCAAACGTCAGTTACGTCTCTGCTAACGTCAGTTACGTCTCTGCTAACTCAGTTACGTCTCTGCTAACGTCAGTTACGTCTAACGTCAGTTACGTCTCTGCTAACGTCAGTTACGTCTAACGTCAGTTACGTCTCTGCAAACGTCAGTTACGTCTCTGTAAACGTCAGTTATGTCTCTGCAAACGTCAGTTACGTCTCTCTGCAAACGTCAGTTACGTCTCTGTAAACGTCAGTTATGTCTCTGCAAACGTCAGTTACGTCTCTCTGCAAACGTCAGTTACGTCTCTGCTAACGTCAGTTATGTCTCTGCTAACGTCAGTTACGTCTGAAAACGTCAGTTACGTCTCTGCAAACGTCAGTTACGTCTCTGCTAACGTCAGTTACGTCTCTCTGCAAACGTCAGTTACGTCTCTACAAACGTCAGTTACGTCTCTGCTAACGTCAGTTACGTCTCTGCAAACGTCAGTTACGTCTCTGCTAACGTCAGTTACGTCTCTGCTAACGTCAGTTACGTCTCTGCTAACGTCAGTTACATCTCTAACGTCAGTTACATCTCTAACTTCAGTTACGTCTCTGCAAACGTCAGTTACGTCTCTGCAAACGTCAGTTACGTCTCTGCAAACGTCAGTTACGTCTCTGCTAACGTCAGTTACGTCTCTGCAAACGTCAGTTACGTCTCTGCAAACGTCAGTTACGTCTCTGCAAACGTCAGTTACGTCTCTGCAAACGTCAGTTACGTCTCTGCTAACGTCAGTTACGTCTATGCTAACGTCAGTTACGTCTCTGCTAACGTCAGTTACGTCTCTGCAAACGTCAGTTACGTCTCTGCTAACATCAGTTACGTCTATGCTAACGTCAGTTACGTCTCTGCTAACGTCAGTTACGTCTCTGCAAACGTCAGTTACGTCTCTGCTAACGTCAGTTACGTCTGCAAACGTCAGTTACGTCTCTGCTAACGTCAGTTACATCTCTAACGTCAGTTACGTCTCTGCAAACGTCAGTTACGTCTCTGCTAACGTCAGTTACGTCTCTGCTAACGTCAGTTACGTCTCTACAAACGTCAGTTACGTCTCTGCTAACGTCAGTTATGTCTCTGCAAACGTCAGTTACGTCTCTGCTAACGTCAGTTACGTCTCTGCTAACGTCAGTTACGTCTCTGCTAACGTCAGTTACATCTCTAACGTCAGTTACGTCTCTGCAAACGTCAGTTACGTCTCTGCAAACGTCAGTTACGTCTCTGCAAACGTCAGTAACGTCTCTGCTAACATCAGTTACGTCTCTGCAAACGTCAGTTACGTCTCTGCTAACGTCAGTTACGTCTCTGCTAACGTCAGTTACGTCTCTGCAGACGTCAGTTACGTCTCTGCTAACGTCAGTTACGTCTCTGCTGACGTCAGTTACGTCTCTGCTAACGTCAGTTACGTCTCTGCAAACGTCAGTTACATCTTTGCAAACGTCAGTTACGTCTCTGCAAACGTCAGTTACATCTCTGCAAACGTCAGTTACGTCTCTGCAAACGTCAGTTACGTCGTTGCAAACGTCAGTTACGTCAGTTATGTCGTTGCAAACGTCAGTTACGTCTCTGCTAACATCAGTTACGTCTTTGCAAACGTCAGTTACGTCTCTGCAAACGTCAGTTACGTCTCTGCTAACGTCAGTTACGTCTCTGCTAACTCAGTTACGTCTCTGCTAACGTCAGTTACGTCTAACGTCAGTTACGTCTCTGCTAACGTCAGTTACGTCTAACGTCAGTTACGTCTCTGCTAACGTCAGTTACGTCTCTGTAAACGTCAGTTACGTCTCTGCTAACGTCAGTTACGTCAGTTACGTCTCTGCTAATGTCAGTTACGTCTCTACAAACGTCAGTTACGTCTCTGCTAACGTCAGTTACGTCTCTACAAACGTCAGTTACGTCTCTGCAAACGTCAGTTACGTCTCTGCTAACGTCAGTTACGTCTCTACAAACGTCAGTTACGTCTCTGCAAACGTCAGTTACGTCTCTGCTAACGTCAGTTACATCTCTAACGTCAGTTACGTCTCTGCTAACGGCAGTTACGTCTCTGCTAACGTCAGTTACGTCTCTGCTAACATCAGCTATGTCTCTGCTAACGTCAGTTACGTCTCTGCAAACGTCAGTTACGTCTCTGCTAACGTCAGTTACGTCTCTGCTAACGTCAGTTACGTCTCTGCTAACGTCAGTTACGTCTCTGCAGACGTCAGTTACGTCTTTGCAAACGTCAGTTACGTCTCTGCTAACGTCAGTTACGTCTCTGCTAACGTCAGTTACGTCTCTGCTAACGTCAGTTACATCTCTAACGTCAGTTACGTCTCTGCAAACGTCAGTTACGTCTCTGCAAACGTCAGTTACGTCTCTGCAAACGTCAGTAACGTCTCTGCTAACATCAGTTACGTCTCTGCAAACGTCAGTTACGTCTCTGCTAACGTCAGTTACGTCTCTGCTAACGTCAGTTACGTCTCTGCAGACGTCAGTTACGTCTCTGCTAACGTCAGTTACGTCTCTGCTGACGTCAGTTACGTCTCTGCTAACGTCAGTTACGTCTCTGCAAACGTCAGTTACGTCTTTGCAAACGTCAGTTACGTCTCTGCAAACGTCAGTTACATCTCTGCAAACGTCAGTTACGTCTCTGCAAACGTCAGTTACGTCGTTGCAAACGTCAGTTACGTCAGTTATGTCGTTGCAAACGTCAGTTACGTCTCTGCTAACATCAGTTACGTCTTTGCAAACGTCAGTTACGTCTCTGCAAACGTCAGTTACGTCTCTGCTAACGTCAGTTACGTCTCTGCTAACTCAGTTACGTCTCTGCTAACGTCAGTTACGTCTAACGTCAGTTACGTCTCTGCTAACGTCAGTTACGTCTAACGTCAGTTACGTCTCTGCTAACGTCAGTTACGTCTCTGTAAACGTCAGTTACGTCTCTGCTAACGTCAGTTACGTCAGTTACGTCTCTGCTAATGTCAGTTACGTCTCTACAAACGTCAGTTACGTCTCTGCTAACGTCAGTTACGTCTCTACAAACGTCAGTTACGTCTCTGCAAACGTCAGTTACGTCTCTGCTAACGTCAGTTACGTCTCTACAAACGTCAGTTACGTCTCTGCAAACGTCAGTTACGTCTCTGCTAACGTCAGTTACATCTCTAACGTCAGTTACGTCTCTGCTAACGGCAGTTACGTCTCTGCTAACGTCAGTTACATCTCTGCTAACATCAGCTATGTCTCTGCTAACGTCAGTTACGTCTCTGCAAACGTCAGTTACGTCTCTGCTAACGTCAGTTACGTCTATGCTAACGTCAGTTACGTCTCTGCTAACGTCAGTTACGTCTCTGCAGACGTCAGTTACGTCTTTGCAAACGTCAGTTACGTCTCTGCAAACGTCAGTTACGTCTCTGCTAACGTCAGTTACGTCTCTGCTAACGTCAGCTACGTCTCTGCTAACGTCAGTTACGTCTCTGCTAACGTCAGTTACGTCTCTGCAGACGTCAGTTACGTCTTTGCAAACGTCAGTTACGTCTCTGCAAACGTCAGTTACGTCTCTGCTAACGTCAGTTACATCTCTGCAAACGTCAGTTACGTCTCTGCAAACGTCAGTTACGTCGTTGCAAACGTCAGTTACGTCTTTGCTAACGTCAGTTACATCTCTGCAAACGTCAGTTACGTCTCTAACGTCAGTTACGTCTCTGCAAACGTCAGTTACGTCTTTGCTAACGTCAGTTACATCTCTGCTAACGTCAGTTACGTCTCTGCTAACGTCAGTTACGTCTCTGCTAACGTCAGTTATGTCTCTGCAAACGTCAGTTACGTCTCTACTAACGTCAGTTACGTCTCTGCTAACGTCAGTTACATCTCTGAAAAACGTCAGTTACGTTGCGGCAAACATCAGTTACGTCTCTACTAACGTCAGTTACGTCTAACGTCAGTTACGTCTCTGCTAACGTCAGTTACGTCTCTGCTAACGTCAGTTACGTCTCTGCAAACGTCAGTTACGTCTGCAAACGTCAGTTACGTCTCTGCTAACGTCAGTTACGTCTGCAAACGTCAGTTACGTCTCTGCTAACGTCAGTTACATCTCTAACGTCAGTTACGTCTCTGCAAACGTCAGTTACGTCTCTGCTAACGTCAGTTACATCTCTGCAAACGTCAGTTACGTCTCTGCTAACGTCAGTTACATCTCTGCAAACGTCAGTTACGTCTCTCCAAACGTCAGTTACGTCGTTGCAAACGTCAGTTACGTCTTTGCTAACGTCAGTTACATCTCTGCAAACGTCAGTTACGTCTCTAACGTCAGTTACGTCTCTGCAAACGTCAGTTACGTCTTTGCTAACGTCAGTTACATCTCTGCTAACGTCAGTTACGTCTCTGCTAACGTCAGTTACGTCTCTGCTAACGTCAGTTATGTCTCTGCAAACGTCAGTTACGTCTCTACTAACGTCAGTTACGTCTCTGCTAACGTCAGTTACATCTCTGAAAAACGTCAGTTACGTTGCGGCAAACATCAGTTACGTCTCTGCTAACGTCAGTTACGTCTAACGTCAGTTACGTCTCTGCTAACGTCAGTTACGTCTCTGCTAACGTCAGTTACGTCTCTGCAAATGTCAGTTACGTCTGCAAACGTCAGTTACGTCTCTGCTAACGTCAGTTACGTCTGCAAACGTCAGTTACGTCTCTGCAAACGTCAGTTACGTCTCTGCAAACGTCAGTTACGTCTCTGCAAACGTCAGTTACGTCTCTGCTAACGTCAGTTACGTCTATGCTAACGTCAGTTACGTCTCTGCTAACGTCAGTTACGTCTCTGCAAACGTCAGTTACGTCTCTGCTAACGTCAGTTACGTCTATGCTAACGTCAGTTACGTCTCTGCTAACGTCAGTTACGTCTCTGCAAACGTCAGTTACGTCTCTGCTAACGTCAGTTACGTCTGCAAACGTCAGTTACGTCTCTGCTAACGTCAGTTACATCTCTAACGTCAGTTACGTCTCTGCAAACGTCAGTTACGTCTCTGCTAACGTCAGTTACGTCTCTGCTAACGTCAGTTACGTCTCTACAAACGTCAGTTACGTCTCTGCTAACGTCAGTTATGTCTCTGCAAACGTCAGTTACGTCTCTGCTAACGTCAGTTACGTCTCTACAAACGTCAGTTACGTCTCTGCTAACGTCAGTTATGTCTCTGCAAACGTCAGTTACGTCTCTGCTAACGTCAGTTACGTCTCTGCTAACGTCAGTTACATCTCTAACGTCAGTTATGTCTCTGCAAACGTCAGTTACGTCTCTGCTAACGTCAGTTACGTCTAACGTCAGTTACGTCTCTGCTAACGTCAGTTACGTCTCTGCAAACGTCAGTAACGTCTCTGCTAACATCAGTTACGTCTCTGCAAACGTCAGTTACGTCTCTGCTAACGTCAGTTACGTCTCTGCTAACGTCAGTTACGTCTCTGCTGACGTCAGTTACGTCTCTGCTAACGTCAGTTACGTCTCTGCAAACGTCAGTTACATCTTTGCAAACGTCAGTTACGTCTCTGCAAACGTCAGTTACATCTCTGCAAACGTCAGTTACGTCTCTGCAAACGTCAGTTACGTCGTTGCAAACGTCAGTTACGTCAGTTATGTCGTTGCAAACGTCAGTTACGTCTCTGCTAACATCAGTTACGTCTTTGCAAACGTCAGTTACGTCTCTGCAAACGTCAGTTACGTCTCTGCTAACGTCAGTTACGTCTCTGCAAACATCAGTTACGTCTCTGCTAACGTCAGTTACGTCTAACGTCAGTTACGTCTCTGCTAACGTCAGTTACGTCTCTGTAAACGTCAGTTACGTCTCTGCTAACGTCAGTTACGTCAGTTACGTCTCTGCTAATGTCAGTTACGTCTCTACAAACGTCAGTTACGTCTCTGCTAACGTCAGTTATGTCTCTACAAACGTCAGTTACATCT
Organism: Cololabis saira; assembly: GCF_033807715.1. Taxonomy (NCBI): domain Eukaryota; kingdom Metazoa; phylum Chordata; class Actinopteri; order Beloniformes; family Belonidae; genus Cololabis; species Cololabis saira. The sequence continues at coordinate 46,100,103 of NC_084592.1, read as the reverse complement.
CTGCAAACGTCAGTTACGTCTCTGCTAACGTCAGTTACGTCTCTACAAACGTAAGTTACGTCTCTGCAAACGTCAGTTACGTCTCTGCTAACGTCAGTTACATCTCTAACGTCAGTTACGTCTCTGCAAACGTCAGTTACGTCTCTGCTAACGTCAGTTACGTCTCTGCTAACGTCAGTTACGTCTCTGCTAACGTCAGTTACGTCTCTGCAGACGTCAGTTACGTCTTTGCAAACGTCAGTTACGTCTCTGCAAACGTCAGTTACGTCTCTGCTAACGTCAGTTACGTCTCTGCTAACGTCAGCTACGTCTCTGCTAACGTCAGTTACGTCTCTGCTAACGTCAGTTACGTCTCTGCAGACGTCAGTTACGTCTTTGCAAACGTCAGTTACGTCTCTGCAAACGTCAGTTACGTCTCTGCTAACGTCAGTTACATCTCTGCAAACGTCAGTTACGTCTCTGCAAACGTCAGTTACGTCGTTGCAAACGTCAGTTACGTCTTTGCTAACGTCAGTTACATCTCTGCAAACGTCAGTTACGTCTCTAACGTCAGTTACGTCTCTGCAAACGTCAGTTACGTCTTTGCTAACGTCAGTTACATCTCTGCTAACGTCAGTTACGTCTCTGCTAACGTCAGTTACGTCTCTGCTAACGTCAGTTATGTCTCTGCAAACGTCAGTTACGTCTCTACTAACGTCAGTTACGTCTCTGCTAACGTCAGTTACATCTCTGAAAAACGTCAGTTACGTTGCGGCAAACATCAGTTACGTCTCTGCTAACGTCAGTTACGTCTAACGTCAGTTACGTCTCTGCTAACGTCAGTTACATCTCTGCAAACGTCAGTTACGTCTCTAACGTCAGTTACGTCTCTGCAAACGTCAGTTACGTCTTTGCTAACGTCAGTTACATCTCTGCTAACGTCAGTTACGTCTCTGCTAACGTCAGTTACGTCTCTGCTAACGTCAGTTATGTCTCTGCAAACGTCAGTTACGTCTCTACTAACGTCAGTTACGTCTCTGCTAACGTCAGTTACATCTCTGAAAAACGTCAGTTACGTTGCGGCAAACATCAGTTACGTCTCTGCTAACGTCAGTTACGTCTAACGTCAGTTACGTCTCTGCTAACGTCAGTTACGTCTCTGCTAACGTCAGTTACGTCTCTGCAAATGTCAGTTACGTCTGCAAACGTCAGTTACGTCTCTGCTAACGTCAGTTACGTCTGCAAACGTCAGTTACGTCTCTGCTAACGTCAGTTACATCTCTAACGTCAGTTACGTCTCTGCAAACGTCAGTTACGTCTCTGCTAACGTCAGTTACGTCTCTGCTAACGTCAGTTACGTCTCTGCTAACGTCAGTTACGTCTCTACAAACGTCAGTTACGTCTCTGCTAACGTCAGTTATGTCTCTGCAAACGTCAGTTACGTCTCTGCTAACGTCAGTTACGTCTCTGCTAACGTCAGTTACGTCTCTGCTAACGTCAGTTACATCTCTAACGTCAGTTACGTCTCTGCAAACGTCAGTTACGTCTCTGCAAACGTCAGTTACGTCTCTGCAAACGTCAGTTACGTCTCTGCTAACGTCAGTTACGTCTCTGCTAACGTCAGTTACGTCTCTGCAGACGTCAGTTACGTCTCTGCTAACGTCAGTTACGTCTCTGCTGACGTCAGTTACGTCTCTGCTAACGTCAGTTACGTCTCTGCAAACGTCAGTTACATCTTTGCAAACGTCAGTTACGTCTCTGCAAACGTCAGTTACATCTCTGCAAACGTCAGTTACGTCTCTGCAAACGTCAGTTACGTCGTTGCAAACGTCAGTTACGTCTCTGCTAACATCAGTTACGTCTTTGCAAACGTCAGTTACGTCTCTGCAAACGTCAGTTACGTCTCTGCTAACGTCAGTTACGTCTCTGCTAACTCAGTTACGTCTCTGCTAACGTCAGTTACGTCTAACGTCAGTTACGTCTCTGCTAACGTCAGTTACGTCTAACGTCAGTTACGTCTCTGCTAACGTCAGTTACGTCTCTGTAAACGTCAGTTACGTCTCTGCTAACGTCAGTTACGTCAGTTACGTCTCTGCTAATGTCAGTTACGTCTCTACAAACGTCAGTTACGTCTCTGCTAACGTCAGTTACGTCTCTACAAACGTCAGTTACGTCTCTGCAAACGTCAGTTACGTCTCTGCTAACGTCAGTTACGTCTCTACAAACGTCAGTTACGTCTCTGCAAACGTCAGTTACGTCTCTGCTAACGTCAGTTACATCTCTAACGTCAGTTACGTCTCTGCTAACGGCAGTTACGTCTCTGCTAACGTCAGTTACGTCTCTGCTAACATCAGCTATGTCTCTGCTAACGTCAGTTACGTCTCTGCAAACGTCAGTTACGTCTCTGCTAACGTCAGTTACGTCTCTGCTAACGTCAGTTACGTCTCTGCTAACGTCAGTTACGTCTCTGCAGACGTCAGTTACGTCTTTGCAAACGTCAGTTACGTCTCTGCAAACGTCAGTTACGTCTCTGCTAACGTCAGTTACGTCTCTGCTAACGTCAGCTACGTCTCTGCTAACGTCAGTTACGTCTCTGCTAACGTCAGTTACGTCTCTGCAGACGTCAGTTACGTCTTTGCAAACGTCAGTTACGTCTCTGCAAACGTCAGTTACGTCTTTGCTAACGTCAGTTACATCTCTGCAAACGTCAGTTACGTCTCTAACGTCAGTTACGTCTCTGCAAACGTCAGTTACGTCTTTGCTAACGTCAGTTACATCTCTGCTAACGTCAGTTACGTCTCTGCTAACGTCAGTTACGTCTCTGCTAACGTCAGTTATGTCTCTGCAAACGTCAGTTACGTCTCTACTAACGTCAGTTACGTCTCTGCTAACGTCAGTTACATCTCTGAAAAACGTCAGTTACGTTGCGGCAAACATCAGTTACGTCTCTGCTAACGTCAGTTACGTCTAACGTCAGTTACGTCTCTGCTAACGTCAGTTACGTCTAACGTCAGTTACGTCTCTGCTAACGTCAGTTACGTCTCTGCTAACGTCAGTTACGTCTCTGTAAACGTCAGTTACGTCTCTGCTAACGTCAGTTACGTCTCTGCAAACGTCAGTTACGTCACTGCTAACGTCAGTTACGTCTCTGCTAACGTCAGTTACGTCTCTGCTAACGTCAGTTACGTCTCTGCTCACGTCAGTTACGCCTCTAACGTAAGTTACATCTCTGCTAACGTCAGTTACGTCTCTGCCAACGTCAGTTACGTCTCTGCAGACGTCAGTTACGTCTCTAACGTCAGTTACGTCTTTGCTAACGTCAGTTACGTCTCTGCTAACGTCAGTTACGTCTCTGCTAACGTCAGTTACGTCTCTGCTAACGTCAGTTACGTCTCTGCTAACGTCAGTTACGTCTCTGCTAACGTCAATTACGTCTCTAACGTCAGTTACGTCTCTGTAAACGCCAGTTACGTCTCTGCAAACGTCAGTTACGTCTCTGTAAACGCCAGTTACGTCTCTGCTAACGTCAGTTACGTCTCTGCTAACGTCAGTTACGTCTCTAACGTCAGTTACGTCTCTGTAAACGCCAGTTACGTCTCTGCAAACGTCAGTTACGTCTCTGTAAACGCCAGTTACGTCTCTGCTAACGTCAGTTACGTCTCTGCTAACGTCAGTTACGTCTCTGCTAACGTCAGTTACGTCTCTGCTAACGTCAGTTACGTCTCTGCGAACGTCAGTAACGTCTCTGCTAACGTCAGTTACGTCTCTGCAAACGTCAGTAACGCCTCTGCTAACATCAGTTACGTCTCTGCAAACGTCAGTTACGTCTCTAACGTCAGTTACGTTAATTTAAGCTGATAATCGACTGTTATCATGTCTTCTCCACTAGTTGCAGACATTTTTGCTGATGTTTTGCCACTCAGTGCGATTAAGGGGGCGTAAGTGGAGAAGTGACGTCAATGCAAACCCTTCATAAGATACAACTTTAATGACACGTTGCATGAGACGGGAGGGACGAGTGGAGACCAGAGCCTCTTTGTTCGGTTGTTCTCTGGCCACGCGGTGACCCCACCACCCCCCCGTCCCCCTCGTCCCCCCCGTCGTCCCCCCCGTCGTCCCCCCCATCGCCCGGAGAACAACGCCGCGGCTGTTCCGTCCAAGGACACACCTGCGAGGATCAGGACCCGCCGGGTTCACCTCAGAGGCCCCGGCCGCCGTACTCACCAGCCAATTATTCCTCCCAGAAGATAGAGCCGCCGTCCACTTCAAACGCACAACATTCTTCAGGCAGATTAGAGCTAAAATTATGTTTTATTATTCGATGGGGGGGCTGAAGAATGAATCGCTGCTCCTCACCTGGCCGTCTGCTGAAATCTTAGACAGTTTAAATGGCAGAGGTATGTTTGGAGTCGGCACGTCTTTATGAAAAAGGGCAGCGGAGAGGATCAGATTAGCGGCGAACAGCGACTCTTTCAGCGCCGCTCCGCTATCATCTCCGTCTCCTTGTCTTCGCCTGTAGAGAGGTTAAATTAAATGGCTGTATTAAATGTTTTGGGTCTTTTGCTGATGTGGTATGGCTGGCCATCAAACGAAAAAAGCGCTGTGGAGTAAAACGGCACGGTGGAAGATCAGAGGCAGCAACAACTATGTCAGCACATTTCCAACATTAGAAACGGACTTGTTTTCACTTAAACCTCAATTATAACGCCGGCTCCAGAAACAATTATATTGATGAATGCTTTGCGAATGTTACTGTAATTAAATTATTAAATGTTTTTGGTCTTTTGCTGATGTGGTATGGCTGGCCATTAGGGATGGGCGGTATGGACTAAAAAATGTATCACGATAATTTCTGGCATTTATCCCGATAACGATAAAAATTACGATAAAAAAAATACCAATTCAACTCCACCTTTGTAACTATAAATCTATCACCACATTCAGTCTTTGGAGCCAAATCACTGCTCTAAAAGATACTAAATACTAAACTACACCAATTACATTGAATTAATAAAAAGATTCACCATGTTTGTTACACAAAAACGTCATCAACGGGAATCTTTCTTTCTTTCTTTCTTTCTTTCTTTCTTTCTTTCTTTCTTTCTTTCTTTCTTTCTTGCTTCCTTTCTTTCTTTCTTTCTTTCTTTTTTTCTTTTTTCTTTCTTTTTTTCTTTTTTCTTTCTTTCTTTCTTTCTTTCTTTCTTTCTTTCTTTCTTTCTTTCTTTCTTTCTTTCTTTCTTTCTTTTTTTCTTTTTTCTTTCTTTTTTTCTTTCTTTCTTTCTTTCTTTCTTTCTTTCTTTCTTTCTTTCTTTCTTTCTTTCTTTCTTGCTAATTTTTTTCTTTCTTTCTTTCTTTCTTTCTTTCTTTCTTTCTTTCTTTCTTGCACATTTCTTTCTTTCTTTCTTGCTCATTTTTTTCTTTCTTTCTTTCTTTCTTTCTTTCTTTCTTTCTTTCTTTCTTTCTTTCTTTCTTTCTCATTTCTTTCTTTCTTTCTTTCTTGCTCATTTTTTTCTTTCTTTCTTTCTTGCTAATTTCTTTCTTTCTTTCTTTCTTTCTTTCTTTCTTTCTTTCTTTCTTTCTTTCTTTCTTTCTTTCTTTCTTTCTTTCTTTCTTGCACATTTCTTTCTTTCTTTCTTTCTTTCTTTCTTTCTTTCTTTCTTGCACATTTCTTTCTTTCTTTCTTTCTTTCTTGCTCATTTTTTTCTTTCTTTCTTTCTTTCTTTCTTTCTTTCTTTCTTTCTTTCTTTCTTTCTTTCTTTCTTTCTTTCTTTCTTTCTCATTTCTTTCTTTCTTGCTCATTTCTTTCTTTCTTTCTTTCTTTCTTTCTTTCTTTCTTTCTTTCTTTCTTGCTCATTTTTTTCTTTCTTTCTTTCTTTCTTTCTTTCTTGCTCATTTTTTTCTTTCTTTCTTTCTTTCTTTCTTTCTTTCTTTCTTTCTTTCTTTCTTTCTTTCTTTCTTTCTTTCTTTCTTGCTCATTTCTTTCTTTCTTTCTTTCTTTCTTTCTTTCTTTCTTTCAGGCTCATTTCTTTCTTTCTTTCTTTCTTTCTTTCTTTCTTTCTTTCTTTCTTTCTTTCTTTCTTTCTTTCTTTCTTTCTTTCTTTCTTTCTTTCTTTCTTTCTTTCTTTCACATTTCTTTCCTTCTTTCTTTCTTTCTTGCACATTTCTTTCTTTCTTTCTTTCTTGCACATTTCTTTCTTTCTTTCTTGCACATTTCTTTCTTTCTTTCTTGCACATTTCTTTCTTTCTTTCTTTCTTTCTTTCTTTCTTTCTTTCTTTCTTTCTTTCTTTCTTTCTTTCTTTCTTTCTTTCTTTCTTTCTTTCTTTCTTGCACATTTCTTTCTTTCTTTCTTTCTTTCTTTCTGGCTCATTTCCTTCTTTCTTTCTTTCTTTCTTTCTTTCTTTCTTTCTTTCTTTCTTTCTTTCTTTCTTTCTTGCACATTTCTTTCTTTCTTTCTTTCTTTCTTTCTTTCTTGCACATTTCTTTCTTTCTTTCTTTCTTTCTTGCACATTTCTTTCTTTCTTTCTTTCTTGCACATTTCTTTCTTTCTTTCTTTCTTTCTTTCTTTCTTTCTTTCTTTCTTTCTTTCTTTCTTTCTTTCTTTCTTTCTTTCTTTCTTGCACATTTCTCTCTTTCTTTCTTGCACATTTCTTTCTTTCTTCCTTCATTCCTACTCTCCATCAAACGAGAAAGCGCTGTGGAGTAAAACGACTGTGGAGTAAAACGGTAAAACGGCACGGTGGAAGATCAGAGGCAGCAACAACTATGTCAGCACATTACCAACATTAGAAACGGACTTGTTTTCACTTAAACCTCAATTATAACGCCGGCTCCAGAAACAATTATATTGATGAATGCTTTGCGAATGTTACTGTAATTAAATTATTCCATTTAATTAAGGAATTATATTAAATTTCTCCCCAGAGGACGGCATTAGCTTCATCTGCTGTTTTACAAACAGGAGCTGCTCTAATGTTGCGCAGCTATGGAAATGATTACGGATGCCTAATGAAAGTGTGTCAGGACGGATGAACGCATGAACGCCGGGGCCGCGTCCAGACGCCGGCTTGTAACGCAGCCAAAAACTTCAGAACCAACAATAAAGCCAAAGAAAAAAAAAGAAAATCATATATTGATTGTGTTTTTTTCAAGGACGGGGCTTTTGTGAAGCCGACATGAAATGAATTAAAATGCTGAGTGCCTGCTTGAGGAAAACAGACCTGGGCAGGAACTCTGTCCTTGAACCGGCTCAGGTCACGATATACATGTATGTTCAGAATAATTACGTCAAGCACAACCTTCTCACAGAAAACTAGAGACAACCGAGCTTTAGAAGTGTCAAATACCTGCAGGGCAAGTTTATTTGTGCAGCACAATTCAGCACAAGGTGATTTAAAGTGCTTTACGTCAATATTAAAAGCGGCAAGACACAATTAAACAGTAAATGACAAATAAAATGAGATAAAATTATAAGAAAAGAGGTAAAATAATAATAAAAAAGCACAAGTTGGTAAAAAGTAAGGGCAGTACACTGCAAAAACTAAAAATCTTAACAAGAATATTTGTCTTATTTCTAGTTAAAATGTCTCATTTTAGTCAAAAAAATCTCATTACACTTAAAACAAGATTCATCACGGGAAAAAAACAGCAATTTTCACCTGTTTCAAGTAGATTTTCACTTAAAATAAGTAGAAAAATCTTTTTTTTAGCTTGTAATGAGAAGATAAATCTTGTCCCACTGGCAGATTTTTCTACTTATTTCAAGTGAAAATGTACTTGAAACAGGTGAAAATTGTCAAATAAGTTATTTTTCTGGTAATGACTCTTGTTTTAAGTGTAATAAGATTATTTGACTAAAAATGAGACATTTTAACTAGAAATAAGACAAATATTCCTGGTAAGATTTTGAGTTTTTGCAGTGTAGATCCAGCAGGTTCATCTCATTCTTAAAATGGCAAGAATTACGTTTCTATACGGTCAAAACGTACAAAGACCGGGTCAAATACAGGATTACAAAAGTAATCTGTAACAATTCATACAGTGAATTAAACCAATTTGACAATTCTACGTCACAATGTTTCTGTTTCCAGGTCTTTGAGAGGAAAATGAAGTAGAACAGAATAGTAACGTTACAAAAGATGCATATTTTTACTGGAAATATACGTTGTGGAACCGAGAAAATCATCATAAAATGTAAAACGGTATCAGACACCAACATTTCTGAGCAGGATTCTTCCTTAAGGAGCAGATAAGACACTTTATAATCACTTTAGATGATCAACATGACACTATGACATCCCATAAACGAACAAATGAACAGAAACGTGACTAAATGAATCAATAATTACAGCAAAAGTGACGACGCTCATTAAAACAAGGATAAACTTCATGGATTAGATGATGTTTTACTGTATATTGGAATGTTTTTGCTTTAAGATAATGATTTACATGAACGGTAAAGTTTAATGTAGGTTTGTCGTGATATTTCCTTTTCTTTCTCTATGTCTTGTAACAATTCGTACGGTGAATTAAACCAAATTGATAATTCTCCGTCACAATTCCTGCATTCAGGGTTTATCCATAACTTGTGGTTTTCAAAAATCACAAGTATTTAATTTAAGAGAACGTTTAACCCTTGTACTGTCTTTGGGTCAAAATGACCCAATTCTTCTTTCCTTCTTTCCTCCTGCTCTCTCCTTCCTTCTTCCTTTCCTCTTTTCCTCCTGTTTTACCCTCCTTTGCTCCTTTTTCTTCCTACCTCCCTTTCGTCATTTGTTCCTTTATTACCTTCTTTGCTTTTCCTTCTTTCTTTCCTTTTCTCCATTCCTTACTCCCTTTCCTACCTTCCTTCCTTATTTTCTCCTTTTTTCCTTACTTCCTTCTTTGCTTTTCCTCCCTTCTTTCCTTAATTTCTCCATTCCTTACTCCCTTCCCTACTTCCTTCCTTCTTTCATTCTTTTCTCCTTTCTTCCTTACTTCCTTCTTTCCTTCCTTCCTTCTTCCCTCCCTTCTTTCTTTCCTTTTCTCCATTCCTTCCTCCCTCCCTTCTTTCCTTTTCTCCCTTCTTTCCTCTCTTCCATCTTTTCTCCCTTCCTTACTCCCTTTCCTACTTTCCTTCCTTATTTTCTCCTTTCTTCCTTACTTCCTTCTTTCCTACTTTCCTTATTTTCTCCATTACCTCCTCTTCCCTCCCTCCTTTCTTTCCTTTCCTCCCTTCCTTCCATCTTTTTATCCCTTCCTTATTCCCTTTCCTACTTCCTTCCTTTTTTATCCTTTCTTCCTTACTTCCTTCTTTCCTTCCTTCCTTATTTTCTCCATTCCTTCCTCCCTCCCTTCTTTCCTTTTCTCCCTTCTTTCCTCTCTTCCATCTTTTCTCCCTTCCTTACTCCCTTTCCTAATTTCCTTCCTTATTTTCTCCATTACCTCCTCTTCCCTCCCCCCTTTCTTTCCTTTTCTCCCTTCCTTCCATCTTTTCTCCCTTCCTTACTCCCTTTCCTACTTCCTTCCTTCTTTTCTCCTCTCCTCCTTACTTCCTTCTTTCCTTCATTCCTTATTTCCTCCCTTGACCCAAAAACAGCACATAAGGGTTAAATAACAAATAAAATGAAGAAGAAAGAAGAGAAAAGGTAAAATAATAAAAAGCACCAGTTGTTCAGAAGTAAGGTCAGTAGATCCAGCAGGAAAGTATTTAATCTAAAAGAAGAGTTTGCTTCAGTAAACAGTCATGTTTTTATCCCTGATTTAAAGTAGCTGATGGTTTAGTCAGATTGACCTGAGGAGGAAAAGCGTCTGGTGACGTTTTCTCTCGGTTTCCTCTCGGTTTACTCTCGGTTTTCTCTCGGTTTTCTCTCGGTTTTCTCTCGGTTTTCTCTCGGTTTTCTCTCGGTTTACTCTCGGTTTTCTCTCGGTTTTCTCTCGGTTTTCTCTCGGTTTTCTCTCGGTTTTCTCTCGGTTTTCTCTCGGTTTTCTCTCGGTTTTCTCTCGGTTTCCTCTCGGTTTCCTCTCGGTTTACTCTCGGTTTTCTCTTGGTTTTCTCTCGGTTTTCTCTCGGTTTTCTCTCGGTTTACTCTCGGTTTTCTCTCGGTTTTCTCTCGGTTTTCTCTCGGTTTACTCTCGGTTTACTCTCGGTTTTCTCTCGGTTTTCTCTCGGTTTTCTCTCGGTTTTCTCTCGGTTTACTCTCGGTTTTCTCTCGATTTACTCTCGGTTTTCTCTCGGTTTTCTCTCGGTTTACTCTCGGTTTTCTCTCTGTTTTCTCTCGGTTTTCTCTCGGTTTTCTCTCGGTTTTCTCTCGGTTTTCTCTCGGTTTTCTCTCGGTTTACTCTTAGTTTTCTCTCGGTTTTCTCTCGGTTTTCTCTCGGTTTTCTCTCGGTTTACTCTCGGTTTTCTCTCTGTTTTCTCCTGGTTTACTCTCGGTTTTCTCTCGGTTTTCTCTCGGTTTACTCTCGGTTTTCTCTCGGTTTTCTCTCGGTTTTCTCTCGGTTTTCTCTCGGTTTTCTCTCGGTTTACTCTCGGTTTTCTCTCTGTTTTCTCTCTGTTTTCTCTCGGTTTTCTCTCGGTTTTCTCTCGGTTTTCTCTCGGTTTTCTCTCGGTTTTCTCTCGGTTTTCTCTCGGTTTACTCTTAGTTTTCTCTCGGTTTTCTCTCGGTTTTCTCTCGGTTTTCTCTCGGTTTTCTCTCGGTTTACTCTCGGTTTTCTCTCTGTTTTCTCCTGGTTTACTCTCGGTTTTCTCTGGGTTTTCTCTGGTTTACTCTCAGTTTTCTCTCGGTTTTCTCTCGGTTTTCTCTCTGTTTTCTCTCGGTTTTCTCTGGTTTACTCTCGGTTTTCTCTCGGTTTTCTCTCGGTTTTCTCTCGGTTTTCTCTCGGTTTTCTCTCGGTTTTCTCTCGGTTTACTCTCGGTTTTCTCTCGGTTTTCTCTCGGTTTACTCTCGGTTTTCTCTCGGTTTTCTCTCGGTTTTCTCTCGGTTTACTCTTAGTTTTCTCTCGGTTTTCTCTCGGTTTTCTCTCGGTTTTCTCTCGGTTTTCTCTCGGTTTACTCTCGGTTTACTCTGTTTTCTCTCGGTTTTCTCTCGGTTTTCTCTCAGTTTTCTCTCTGTTTTCTCTCGGTTTACTCTGTTTTCTCTCGGTTTTCTCTCGGTTTACTCTCGGTTTTCTCTCGGTTTTCTCTCGGTTTACTCTCGGTTTTCTCTCGGTTTTCTCTCGGTTTTCTCTCGGTTTACTCTCGGTTTTCTCTCGGTTTTCTCTCGGTTTACTCTCGGTTTTCTCTCGGTTTACTCTCGGTTTTCTCTCGGTTTACTCTCGGTTTTCTCTCGGTTTTCTCTCGGTTTACTCTCGGTTTTCTCTCGGTTTTCTCTCGGTTTACTCTCGGTTTACTCTCGGTTTTCTCTCGGTTTACTCTCGGTTTACTCTCGGTTTACTCTCGGTTTACTCTCGGTTTTCTCTCGGTTTACTCCTGGTTTTCTCTCGGTTTTCTCTCGGTTTACTCTCGGTTTACTCTCAGTTTTCTCTCGGTTTACTCTCGGTTTTCTCTCGGTTTTCTCTGGTTTACTCTCAGTTTTCTCTCTGCAGAACGGCCGGTAATTACACCGTGATGGTTCCAGGAGGAGAAGCTGCAGGATTATTCAGCTCTACTGTAGTGGACCATTGCCCTCTGCTGGGGACGCCGGGATAAATCCTGCTGGATAAATCCTGCAGGATAAATCCTGCTGATAAATATAGAGCAGGATTTACGTCAGGACTTCAGCAGCCGGGATAAAAATACACTTTTACTATTTACATTCCACAAACGAGCCACGGTCGGTTCCTCCGGACTTTTAGTCTTTTAGTCCACGTTCCAGACCAAATATCAGTGCAGTCAAGGTGACTAAACCTGCTTATGATTGTTGAAAACATCCATGTCTGTAGATTATATTCTGGTATGAAAACCTTCCTGAGTGGCAGCTGATCAGAGTTATCAGCAGTACTCGAGTTGTAAAAAAAAAAAATCTAAATCTTAACAAGAATATTTGTCTTATTTCTAGTTAAAATATCTAATTTTTAGTCAAAATAATCTCATTACACTTAAAACAAGAGTCATCACTGGAAAAAACAACAATTTTCACCTGTTTCAAGTAGATTTTCACTTGAAATAAGTAGAAAAATCTGCCAGTGGAACAAGATTAGACATTTTAACTAGAAATAAGACAAATATTCCTGGTAAGATTTTGAGTTTTTGCAGTGTAAATAGTGTTTAAGACATGTAAAGAACTCTGGGTTAGTCTTAAATAGTCTGGAGATGTGGTTTTAGTGGTTTTAGTGGTTTAGTGGTTTTAGTGGTTTTATTGAGGCCAGAAGGCCCAGCAGAGCTCCATCACTCGTGCACAAGCACTAACTATTACATCTGCAACATTTCTGATTAGTAAATTAGATTTTTGGAAGAATCTTTTACAGACCCTGGTAGAGGTTTTCGGGGGGTTGAGGAGCACCAGATCACTTCTGACTCTCAAAAACAGCCTGCCAAGTAAATGTGTATATAATGTGAATTTTTTTTACTAAAATGAGACATTTTAACTAGAAATAGGACAAATATTCTTGTTAAGATTGTGAGTTTTTGCAGTGATCCATGTTACTTATCCTGTGAAGGACAGAGTCATATTGATAAGTTCAGAAAAGTGTTTTTTATTGTTGTGTTTTGATGTATTTGATGTAAGCCCAGTGGATATTTAAAGCTTACAGAAGGCTGCATTTAACTGCTGCTATGTCATTCCTGCAGTATTTCTGCAGCTGTTTTGGTCACTGCTATTATTTGTAATATATTATATTATTTGTAATCAGCACAAATGATCTGTCCCCATATGATAAAATCCACCATCCCCCCTGATTTTATTTTACAACTCCAGTACTGGATGTTGCCCAATGTCACGTTACTGTGAGAGACAACTGTCTTGGGTTTGTCTGCCGGGAAAATGGCACAGAAACACCTTCAGATTTAACTTTACACATGTTTGTCATCTTTGATTATTTGTCATAATGAGACGATTGGACTCATGGCTGCATTAAAAACACCAGACAATCAGCTGTTGACGTAAACAAATGCGAAGTTAAGCCAAGGCAAGTTTATTTGTATAACACAATTCAACACAAGGTAATTCAAAGTGTTTTACATCAACATTAAAAGTGGCAAGACACAATGAAACAGTAAATAACAAATAAAATTAAATAAAATGAAATAAGAAAAGAGGTAAAATAATAATAAAAAGCACCAGTTGTTAGTCAGTAAGGGCAGTAGATCCAGCAGGTACATCTCATTCTTACAATGGGAAGAATTACGTTTCTATACGGTCAAAACGTACAAAGACCGGGTCAAATACAGGATTACAAAGTAATCTGTGCCGATTAGTGCAGGAAATAAAACCAATTTGACAATTCTATGTCACAATACCTGCATTCAGGGCTTATCCATCACTAGTGTAACTTTGTGCGGTTTTCAAAAATCACAAGTATTTCATTTAAGAGTTTAAGAGATTTAAGAATTAAACCAAAAGGCTGTGAAGAGAAGTATGGAAAGCAAAGCTCTGCGTCGTGCAGATCCACGGCTGAGAGGAAACATTAGCTCATCATCAACATCACCATCCCTCCAGAGCTGGTAGAGGAGCCAAAAATTGTAATCAAGTAAAAGTACTGTTACTTCAGAATAATATGACTCAAGTAGAAGTAAAAAGTAGTCATCCAAATAATTACTTGAGTAAAAGTAAAAAAGTACTTGATGAAAAACTACTCAAGTACTGATAACTGTTGAGTAATGTCTGATTTATTTTTTTAACACAACCATTCAGACAGACAAAAGTACAAAATAATCATCTTCAGGCAAATTAAATCAATAAAATAATAAAATAAATTAAAATTAATAAAAAATAAAATATAGCTTAAATTAAAATAAGCTTAAAATAAATTCAAGTACTTTAATAAATAATAAAATAATAACAGAATAAAAAAATTAATTAAGCACAAGTACCACAAAATGTCAAGCCTTTGTACTTTTCTTTTTTAACCAGAACTAGAACAAACATGAACTCATAGAAACTCTGTGTGTGTTTGAGTCTGTGTAAATGTAACAAAACATGCAAAAACTAACATTTTTCCCAAAGAATCACCCAGTGATGTCATGAGATTGACGTGTACGCGGATAAAAGGATAAAAGAAAAGTAACAGCTCAACGTAGCCTAATGTAGCGGAGTAAGAGTAACAGTTTCTTCTTCACAAATCTACTCAAGTAAAAGTAAAAAGTATAGTGATTCAAAACTACTCCTAAAAGTACAACATTTCCCAAAACTTACTCAAGTAAATGTAACAGAGTAAATGTAACTCATTACTACCCACCTCTGCATCTCTGTTTCTGCTGCAGCTTTAATAACGTCAGAGTTTGTTGATGTTGGTTAGTCTTATTATACTTTATTTACTTAATCCTTTATTTGAAAGACAGTGTATATGAATTGGTTTGTGGGGGCATGGTGTTGTTTGTGTTGTATATATTATGGACAGATAAGTTCAGAAGGAATCATTAGGGCCCCCCTAAACGTGCTCCAAAAGTCACCAAATTTTGCACCAAGTCAGGCCTGGCGATAAATTTGATATTTTATGGTTTACACTAATGGGCGTGGCCTAATGGCTCAACAGCGCCCCCTAGAAAACTTTGTGCCTCAAGCCCCACAATACGGTTTGACGTACATGCACGAAAATCGCTACACACCTGTATCATGTCACAACTTAAAGAAAAGTCTCTTGGCGACATGGCCGAAACCGAACAGGAAGTCGGCCATTTTGAATTAATCGTGTAATTACAGTATGGCGCAATTTATGCCATTTCTTCGGCCGTTAATTCAGCCCGAACCGTAACGTGCCCCCAGATGTGTTATACATCAAAATGTGCGTCTCCCTCCTGCGACTACGTGCATTACTTTTCTCTTTCAAAAGCGTTACCGTAGCGACGCTAGACGCCAAAAGGCGCGCCCCCCCTTCATCTGATTGGTCCATATTTGATAGTTCCCCAAAAGTCACCAAATTTTGCATGCAAGCCAGGCCTGGCGATAAATTTGATATTTCATGGTTTGCATTAATAGGCGTGGCCTAACGGCTCAACAGCGCCCCCTAGAATACTTTTATCTGCCATAACTTTTGAATGGTTTGACATAAAGACTCGTGAGTGGTGTCATCGGACTCGGTTTTGAGTCCTTGACCATAATTGGTGCAAATTAGCCCCGCCCCTCCTCTGATTGGTCGATATTTCATAGTTCCTATTTTCTGCTGTAACTTTTGAATGGTTTAACATAGGAAGTCTTGGGTGGTGTAATTTCTGATATGCTTATGGGGGCGGTGGCCGTGAGTGCGAGGGCCCGTTCATCGCTGCTTGCAGCTTTAATTTTTTGTTGGTTTTGTTGCCTTGTCTTCGTGCCTCCTTTCTTATGTCAGAGCTTCTGCAGTGATCTAATTAGTGATTAATGATTTAATTAGTGATCAATGACACCTGCAGATGAAGGGAAGAGAGTGAGAGTGGGAAGCGGGACAGGTTTTTGACCGCAAAGGGCAGATCGCAGAATTAAATTAAGATGCTTTTTTTGTCTTTTGATGGATACTTTTTGCAACAGTATATAATCTGCTGAATTATTATAATTTTTTTTAATTTTTATTTTTTTTTAACCTTGTCTGCACACATATTAATGGTTAATACCATGCTGGTAAGAACCTAAGGCATATGTATCTATATATATATATATATATATATATATATATATATATATATATATATATATATATATATATATATATATATATATATATATATATATATATATATATATATAGATAAACAATATACATCCCCCCTCACAAAAATAAGAAAAATAGAGAAACATATTTTCTCATTAACAAAGCATATTTTACATTTTTATACATTACATTACATTTTGTTGTTATTGTTATTTTATTGTCTGAAAAATGGTTCAAATATGTTATTTTGTTATTTGAATTTTTTTTTATTTGTTTTGTTGAGAAAAAAATATGTCTCTATTTTTGTGAGGGGGGATATATATTGTTTTTCGGCACTACCTTGTTCTCTATAGCTGATATAACATGAATTACTCCTATGTGGGATCAATAAAGTTCTTATTTTTGCTATGGCTATGTGGCTATGTGTGTGCATGTGTGTGTGTGTGTATATGACTGTGTGTGTGTGTGTGTGTGTGTGTATACATGCGTGTGCATGTACATGTCTGTGTGGCTATGTGTGTGTGTTTGTGTGTGAGCGTGTATATGTATGTGTGGCTATGTGAATGTATGTGTGTGGGTATGAGTGTGTGTGTGCGTGTGTGTGTGACCTGAAGTGTATCTATAGTGGGGGGGGGCAACCCCGCCACCCTCTGAGACCAGAGGCCGACAAGGAAGAACCCAGAACCCAGGCCACCAGCAACCCCACAGAGGTGAGAGGCAGGAGGGAGGCAAACCCCCCCCCCCCCGGCGGCGGCCGAGACGGGAAGAAGCAGCCAGGGATCCTGCGGCGGCGGACCGCGGCCCAGGCAATCCCCGGCCACCCGGTCCGGGCCGGACACGTGGCCAGGAGGCCCTCACCCTCCAGGCCAACGACCCCCACCCGGCAGGGGGCCAGCCTGCCCGGAGAGACAGAGCCGCCCCGGCCGCCGACGCGGGCAGGAGCACCCGCCCCCACCAAGACCAGAGATGAATTATTATTAAATTGCATCAACTTGGAAGTGACGCTGGATCCGTGTCTGTCTTTGGTTTTAGACAGTGTTGACCCGCTCAGTAGCGGCTCACAAAAGTTTGGAAAGAGAAGCCGCAACAGAGAGTTTCCTCTTGATCCAGTTCAACCGTCACATCCACGGCGTGTCCAGTCAGGCCCGTCATGGGTGCAGTTACAACAGTTACAACATTTCAATGAGAGGAAAAGAGCTGCCTGAAGGAACATGTGTAAGGGAGCGGCCGTATAAATGTCACATTAAAGAATACTCACTCACGCCGACTTCTCCTGCTTCTATTCACGTGTGAAGGAAAAGAATGGTCCTTTTCATCCCTACGGGTTACAGAACAACAGGAAGCCGGACGCTCTTCAGGTTTCTCAACCTGGTAAACACGAGTTTAGATAACCGGCCGCAGAAAACACGATTCACTGAGTCATTATTTATTTAAGGAAACAAAGAAAAATGAAACTCAGAATGAAGTTGTGAAAAAGAAAGTGCCCCCTCCCCCCCCCATTGGCAAAGGTGGGACGATGCCGGGTGTAAAAGCAGATGTCTGGGAGGTTTTTCTTCTGGAACATGCAGGAGTCTGATAATGTAACGCCAGGGAGAGACATCAGCAGCAGGGATTTTTAAAAAGTTTTCAGTTTGTAATCGGAGTGTCCTCTGCATAATAATTCCTACAGTATGTACCTTAAAAAATGTACAAATGGTAAATAAAGTGAATCAGCAGAATTTCTCTTTCTCTCGCTCTAAAGTGCTGCTAAGTTATATCTGAATAGACCTCAGGACTTCTGGGTCCTTGGAAAGGTCCGGAACAGAGTGAGGTTTTCTGACCGTAGTGGGCCGTATTACATTTGTAAAACAAGACAACAACCAGAACATGGTCATCCATGCTGTATGTACATGACCGGTGCAGGACAGCCCAGCCCACCGAGCCCTAACACTAGTTCAATTCAATTCAATTTTATTTATATAGCGTCTAATACAACAAAAGTTGTCTCTAGGCGCTTTCCAGAGATCCAGAACATGAACATAAACATGAACCCCCGAGCAATTATTACATAAACAATGGCAGGTAAAAACTCCCCTAGTGGGAGAAAAACCTTAAGCCAAACAGTGGCAAGAAAAACTCCCCTTTAGGAGGAAGAAACCTGGACCAGGACCTGGATCATAAGGGGGGACCCTCCTGCCGAGGGCCAGACTGGGGGTCAGGGACGGCAACAGCACAGCAGGCAGGTGGAAGCAGCAACGGGATGACCGGAGGGGTGGGGCCGCAAGCCAGCACGCAGCTCCCGAAGCTCCGGCCTGCAAACATGCACAAAAGAGAAGAAAAAAAATGTAGCTAACAATTGCAGTTGGTAATTTTATAAGCCAACAGTTTTAATGTTGGCTAGTTACAGTTTAGTTTAATACAAACCTAAACGTTACTGTACAAAATCAGCAGGAGCACTTCACTCACCAAAGCACGGTGTTGCCGTGTAATTTGAAGTTCAATGTCGTCGCTGCTGACTGGCAGAATTTAACATCATCCTCTTTCTTTGGAAGCAGAATGAAAACACAATCCTTACGTTACGTTCAGCCCGCTACTAATATTTTAAAATGAAGTGAACCCTCCCTCCAAATCAAACTGTCCAATAACGTTTCCCATAATCTGTTTGTCCCACCTAGGGTGCACCGAGCTGTTTCTTCTTCTATTCAGTTGTATTGACGCAACAGGCGCCACCACCAGTTTGGGGGTAGAACTGCAGCAGTGATCATCAAATTCTCAGCTTGCCCGTTGATTGACAGAACAGGGGAACTTCAGGGGCCTAAACAGATTACAGGAGGGGCCCCCATGCCCCCCCCCCCCCCCCCCTTGTTGAACCTTTTCTGAACTCCTGACGGAGGCGGTGCGTCCAACACGACCAACATCACTCAGATCAGCAACACTGGGCCATGAGTCGTGCAGTAAGGTGCTCGACCGAGGACGACATCCAACCAGTACTGGAGTTGTAAAAAAGAAAATCAGGAGGGATGGTGGATTTTATCATATGGGGACAGATAATTTGTGCTGATTACAAATAATATAATATATTACAAATAATAGCAGTGACCAAAACACCTGCAGAAATACTGCAGGAGTGACATAGCAGCAGTTAAATGCAGCCTTCTGTAAGCTTTAAATATCCACTGGGCTTACATCAAATACATCAAAACACAACAATAAAAAACACTTTTCTGAACTTATCAATATGACTCTGTCCTTCACAGGATAAGTAAAATGGATCACTGCAAAAACTCACAATCTTAACAAGAATATTTGTCTTATTTCTAGTTGAAATGTCTCATTTTAGTAAAAAAATCTCATTACACTTAAAACAAGACTCATCACTGGAAAAAACAACAATTTTCACCTGTTTCAAGTAGATTTTCACTTGAAATAAGTAGAAAAATCTGCCAGTGGAACAAGATTTTTTTGCTTGTATTAAGAAGATAAATCTTGTCCCACCATCAGATTTTTCTACTTATTTCAAGTGAAAATTTCCTTGAAACAGGTGAAAATGGTCAAATAAGTTATTTTTCTGGTGATGACTCTAAATGTTGAAATATCAGTAAAACCACATTCATTGATGAAATGACATAAGGGATGGAAAGGGGGGATGGCAGTTTTACAGGGGGGATGATTTGGACCGTTTTATCCACTTTTTGTGAGATACCCATTGATTCTAGAAGAGAATTGAAAGCTAATTTAAGATTATCGCTTTCAACCTCCATATGAATATTAAAATCACCCACTATGATGAATTTATCTGTACTGATCAATAATCCAGAAAGGAAATCTGAAAATTCAGACAAAAACTCTAGATAAGCGCCAGCAGGGGGCCGATACACTACCACTAACACAACTGGCTTCTCTGATTTCCAGCTCGGAAATTTCAGACTAAGCGTGAGGCTTTCAAATGTATTATAATTGCACTTAGGTTCAATTTTTATTTGGAGACTGCAGTTATAAATTACTGCGACTCCTCCGCCTCGGCCCATATTTCTAGGAATGTGATGATTAAAATTGCCGGGCAGAGTCGATTCATTCAAACTAACATACTCTTCCTCCTGTAACCATGTTTCTGTTAAGCAGAAAATATCACTCTTGCTCTCTGTAATTATATCGTTTACTAACAGAGACTTGGAGCTTAACGATCGTATATTTAGTAGTCCGCATCTAATTTTTCGGTCTCTTATTGGTACCAAATGTGCATTGGTTTTAATTTTTACAAGATTATTTTGGTTAACGCCTTTATAACGCCGCACCTGGTGAACTTGTGGAGGGCGGGGAACTGCAACCACTTCTATTTTGCTAGGCACCTGGTTAGAGTTACCAGTTACATCATGTAATCCTACAGTTTTAGAGTCGCTAATTACATAATGCAATCCTACAGTTTTGTTGGCAGGCGTTGGTCCTCGAGAAGCAGCAGAGAAGTGTGTTAAACTACAGCTCTGCATCCTGGCCTGGACCCTGCGATGTCAGGGAGAGGGTCTAATGAAACTGTCCAAATTACTAGAGACAAGAGCAGCACCAGCTCGGGTGGGATGAATGCCGTCCCTTCTAATCAGACCGGGCTTTCCCCAGAACGTTTCCCAATTGTCAATAAAGGCCACCTCGTTTTTTGAACACCACCGATACAACCAGCGACGGAGCGAGAGCATGTGGCTAAACATGTCATCGCTGGTCAGATTGGGGAGGGGACCAGAGAAACCTACGGAGTCCGACATGGTTTTGGCATAGTTACACACAGAGACAATATTCATCCCCCCTCAACTCCAGTACTGCATCCAACGCTGGGCTAAAACTGGGCCAGAGAAGCACAACAATCATCTTCAGACACCAGCGTTTGTATAACCGAGTCGTCCAGGTTTTGCAGCGGTTCAGTGAAAGCTCTGACTTTAACTGAGACCTGATCAGAGTTCTACAAACGAAGGGCTGTGAGCCACGAGGAGCTGAGCTCAGAGACGAGGGACAAAAATGTGGCACAACAACGTGAAAGACTGATAACTTTATACTTCAGCCGTTTAGCTACTGGTTCTACCGGAACTTCAGTCGTCCTCCATGATTCTGCTGCTTTAACAAGAAGCAAACAAACATAAAACATACAAGGATCAGAAAGCTAAAAAGAATCCATGACAAATAATGGCACTTGATTAAAAACAATGACATTGTTCTGTAAAAACTGATTTTAACATATGTTTGAACATGTTAAGAGGGTAAATATTTCAAGTTGAGTATGTGTTGTAGCTCATTCCAAGCTTGCCGTGCATAAAAGGAAAAGGCCGATTTACCAACTCTGTCCAGTGTTGGGACCATGAGGAGAATTTTCTCTGATGATCTAGTGTTGTAGCTACTAGAGTCATACTTTAATACATTGTATATGTACAGCGGTAGTTTACCCACTAATGCTTTTGCAATGAATTAAATATTAACATATGTGTTTTTCTCCTTAGACTCAGTGAAGTCCATTCAACCGTTTGATACAAATTACAATGATGTGTACGTGCAACTTGGACCAGTTACAAACCGCAAGGAAGCATGAGAGACTACGACTACTGCTATGATACACTACTAAACTTAACACGGTGGTTAATTTATTTATTTATTTATTTATTCTAAATGTCCCGTTATGTAAAGTCTCTACTTATAAGAGATCTGTTTACGCTACAGCGATGTTTGTTGCTCTCGTCTCCATCGGTGCCAGGGTTGTAGAAACACTTTTAGTTCCAGCATGCACACACACACACACACACACACACACACACACACACACACACACACACACACACACACACACACACACACACACACACGACCCTGCAAGTCTATTCTGTTTTCTAAGCTGAGGTACAAAGCTCCTGTCACCGTGATCTGGGGAGGGATCGAGGTTGGATTACCGATTCTTTTTATATTGGCGAGCCAAATCCAAGGTTACAAAAACACTATATATGGATGTTCCCGCTAAGTCGCGGACGCGTCTTCCCTGGAAGAGGGCGGGCATAAGTCACGGGGGAATGTGGCACCTGCAGCCCGGTTAAATGATTAGCATGCAAAAGCCCCCGCGGAGCGGAGAAACCGGCGTCTGCTGCACGTAAATATACGAGGCGAGGCCTCGCGCGTAAAAACGCACGTCTATTTTGACGGTGTGCTCGTGAGCAAAGGCTTCCTGCCTCAGGAATGTTGGCACTAGGCTGGCAGTCCTGACAGACAGCTGCACCGCCGCGGCGTTTCTCTCACATGCTGCGCTCCGATCCCAGCCAGGGGTTTCCAACCCGGGGCCCGCGACCCCCGGAGGGGCCGCCGAGGAACTGCAGGGGGTCCTCCAGCTTAAAAAGACATTAAGGCTGCAAGCAGCGATGAACTGGCCCCGCGCGTGCAATTTTCAACAATAAAAGTAAAAGGACTCAAAACTGAGTCCGGTGACACCACCCATGACTCTTTATGTTAAACCATTCAAAAGTTATGGCAGGAAATAGGAACTATCAAATATGGACCAATCAGAAGAAGGGGCGGGGCTACTTTGCACCAATTATGTTCAAGGACTCATAATCGAGTCCAATGACACCACCCACGAGTCTTCATGTCAAACCATTCAAAAGTTATAGCAGAAAGTAGGAACTATCAAATATGGACCAATCAGATGATGGGGGGGGCGCACTTTTTGGCGTCTAGCGTCGCCACGGTAACACTTTTGAAAGAGAAAAGTAATGCGCGTAGTCGCAGGATGAAGACGCACATTTTGATGTATAACACACCTGGGTGCACGTTACGGTTCGGGCCGTATTAATTGCCGAAGGAATGGCATATATTGCTCCAAAATTACGCGATTAATTCAGAATGTTCAAAATGGCCGACTTCCTGTTCGGTTTCGGCCATGGCGCCAAGAGACTTTTCTTTTAGTTGCGACATGATACAGGTGTGTACCGATTTTCGTTCATGTACGTCAAAGCGTATTATGGGGCTTGAGGCGCAACATTTTTTCTGTCTGAACCAATCAGATGAAGGGTGGGCGCGCTTTTTGGCGTCTATCGTCGCCACGGTAACGCTTTTGACTGATAAAAGTAATGCGCGTCGTCGCAGGATGGAGGCGCATATTTTGATGTATAACACACCTGGGTGCACGTTACGGTTCGGGCCGCATTAACGGCCGAAGAAATGGCATAAATTGCGCCAAAATTACACAATTAATTCAAAATGGCCGACTTTCTGTTCGGATTCGGCGTTTCTTTAAGTATTTCTGAGCCTAATAATAATAAAAAAAATATATAAAAAAAAAAAAAAAAAAAAAAAATATATATATATTAATAAAATAAATATATGATAAATTAAAATATATATGATCTATAGTATATATTAAAAATGCATATATATATATATATATATATATATATATATATATATATATATATATATATATATATATATATATATGCCTTAGGTTTTTACCAACATGGTATTAGGGCTCAGAAATACTTTTTTTGTTGTTGTTGTTCCACAGTATTATAAAATCCTGTAATGATGGCTTTCAGTTTTGGTTCCACCCCAAGAATTGAAGTGGCCCCCTCTGGCCCCCCTAGGAAACAGTTTTGGGGGAACTGCCCCTGAACTTGAGAGGTAAAAAAGGAAATTATTTCCTCATTTCGTGTCCAGTTTCACACGTCTGAGATCTGGTGGGAGTTGGAGCTGCGCGGATCTTCAAGTCTGAATAAGTCTGAATAAACTGGTCGGTGATGAACACATGCACTCCACTCCTCTTTTTTTTAATTTAACATTTGCAAAAAGTACAATGATTACAAATCTTCACATTATGCAATTTCAAGTTGAATTATAACATATAAAGAGTATAAATCAAATAAAAAACAAAAAACAAAAAGCACAACACATTATAACCAGCCAGGGGGGATGAAATTATGACAGAAAGCCAAAACATTTACATACAGGACTGTCTCAGAAAATTAGAATATTGGGATTTTCTGTAGGCCTAATGCAATTAAACAAAAATGTCATACATTCTGGATTCATTACAAATCAACTAAAATATTGCAAGCCTTTTATTATTTTAATATTGCTGATCATGGCTTACAGCTTAAGAAAACTCAAATATCCTATCTCAAAAAATTTGAAAATTCTGGGAATCTTAATCTTAAACTGTAAGCCATAATCAGCAATATTAAAATAATAAAAGGCTTGCAATATTTCAGTTGATTTGTAATGAATCTAGAATGTATGACATTTTTGTTTTTTTAATTGCATTACAGAAAATAAAGAACTTTATCACAATATTCTAATTTTCTGAGACAGTCCTTGTTTTGATTGCTTTTGAATTTGTTGAAAACTTAATTGAATTTACAATGAAAAGTAAAAAAAAGAGGGTTTTTTGTGTAAGAATTTGGATTCGTGGATGTGGACATGCCCTCCACTCATCTCCCCTGAATCTCCATGTCGGACGTGTTTCTGGATCCCCTGGTGCGTGTTTTTTTATTCCTCCAGACTCCGCCCTGCAACGCGCTGCTCTTTTCACGCACTTGCGTAATTTGACGAGCCGGCGCAAAATAGGAGAGAATGAGCGTTTGACAGCTGCTCCTGCAGACTGTTTTCCAAGAGGAAAAGGTTACATGCTGGTGAGAGCTGAGAGGGTCGGGATTAGTTTAAGTTAAACATCCATCCATCCATCCATCCTGCGCTCATGGCCGCAGCGGCAGCGGCCGCCGCCGCCGGCGGGGTTTGGTTCTCCGCTCCGGCCGCTCCGGCCGCTCCGGCGCAGGACGCGCCGCGGCTCCAGGGACGCAGGAGGGGGGACGATCCCGGACCCGGACCGGGTCCGTGCGCCTCCATCCCGGCGCAGTCCTGCTACTATCACTCGGTAGGTTTTTCTCTCTCCCATCTGCAGATTCAGCATCACAGTTTATACATGGGTTTTCTGCAGGAATGTCCTTCCTCTGTTTTTAAATTATTTTTATTTTTTTTTTTTTCTTTGCCAAATTGAGTATTTTAGTTGAACATGTACAGCCTGCCACTTGCTACAAATGTACAAATGTTTGTGTTTTTGTGCTCCATACCATGTGATCATGGTCGTGAGTTAAAATAAATGATTGATGATGATGATTGATGAAAATGTCTTTAAAATGTTCGATCTTGAAAGTGAAGGTCGGCTCAGATACTGAAGCTCTGAGTGTCGGTGTTAGGATGGGATGTTGCACCCAGGGGCGCCCCAAACATGTTTCCTAGGGGGGGGCAGAGGGTACCAGGGGCGCCCCCAAACATGTTTCCTAGGGGGGGCCTGAGGATACCAGGGGCACCCCAAACATGTTTCCTAGGGGGGGCCAGAGGTAGGGCTGTGTGATTAATCGATTTTAAATCTAAATCGGATTTATTAATCAAGACGATGTTAAAAAATGGAAAATTGGAAAATCGATTTTCCTTTTTTGCAGCTGGCTGCATTACAGACAGAGCTCATCTAGTCTTTGTTTGGTCAAGAAAATTGTAAATGTTGTCACTTTACTAAACTCAAGGAGGATTTACAGTATCTTTCAATTGCACTTCATTCCCAATAGGGAAATTTGTTTGCTATTTTTCTTTAAAAATAAAGATAAAATATTTGAAACAATTTATTCCATTGTCTTTTGTAGTTTTACCAAAAAAATCGAAATCGAAAATTGGGTTTTCAGAGAAAAAAATCGGGATTTTATTTTTGTCCAAAATCGCCCCCAAACATGTTTCCTAGGGGGGGCAGAGGGAACCAGGGGCGCCCCAAACATGTTTCCTAGGGGGGGCAGAGGGAACCAGGGGCGCCCCCAAACCTGTTTCCTATGGGGGGCCAGAGGGTACCAGGGGCGCCCCCAAACATGTTTCCTAGGGGGGGCAGAGGGTACCAGGGGCGCCCCCAAACATGTTTCCTAGGGGGGGGGGGTACCAGGGGCGCCCCCAAAGATGTTTCCTAGGGGGGGCCCCAAACATGTTTCCTAGGGGGGGCCCCAAACATGTTTCCTAGGGGGGGCAGGGGATTCCAGGGGCGCCCCCTGGTGGCATCCCTGTGTGCACCCTTTTTCCCCAAAAATGTAATTTCATTTTATTCTTTATTTCATTCAAAAAAATAAAACAAACAATTCAATACAAATACAAACACAAATGTTCATAAATTGTGAATGAAAAGGGAGCAGAAAGAAGAAAAATCTAATCCGCCTCTTTTTCCAAGAAATACATTGACAAAAAACATAAATTAAAAATTAAAAAAACAACAACTAAGTAAATAAAAAACTAAAATAAAATAAAATTACCGCCGTCTATGGGTATGTCTAACATATTTCATTATATCAACTTAACATACAAACGTGCTGGGAGGAGGATGATGCGCGGCTGCAGGAGCAACTGGATGTTCTAATTTCAGCCGTGTATTTGGAAACAGCTTAGACTGGAGTGTTTTTAGAGGGGGGTGATTGTGAAGGGGAGGGTGTTTTTGATGTGACACAAGTCGGGCCCGGATGCACCTCACATGTATTAATCACAGTCTGCATCCCGTCAGGTTTACGAGCCTCCAGGTTCCTGCAGGAACAGTTTTATTGGGTCAGCTTTGCAAAAGTCCAAGAACAAAAAAGCACTTAAAAGCACTTGCCGTAGGGACGAATGGTGGAAATTAGCCTCAACCATACATATTTACACTTGTGTCCATTAATATGTACAGTCCCTGTCTAACAAATAAAGTTAATTGAATTTAATTGAATTGAATAAAAGCATGAAATCAGAGCAGAGTTTAAATCCAAATGCTGCTATTTTAGGACCGAGAATCTGGATTGGGGTTTTTTTGTATGTGTTTTTGACAAATATTTGTATTGACTTTTTCATTTACAGTACAAAGGCACAAAACCGAAAAAAACTGAAAAAGGCACATTAATACGTACAAATACTATCTACTCTTATATAGTTATTCAAGTATATTGTTATACCATTGCTGTCTATTGTTCTCTATTATATTGTAGTATTGTAGTAAAGCAATGATAATGTAATACTATACATTATAATTACTTCTATTATTATACATAAATAGTATCACAACTAAATGATGGGCGTTTGTTTTGTTTTCCTTGTTTGCCTTGATTTGCTTTGATTTTGACTATATTTATATACACATATAATTGAGTATTATATCACTGTATTGAACAGTTATTGAAACTCGTCTTGTTATATGTAAGAATGTTATATGTAAGAAGATCAGGCCAGCACGCAGCTCCTGAAGCTCCGGCCTGCAAACATGCACAAAAGAGAAAAAAGGGGGGCCGGCACGGAACGATGGACAAGAATGATAGCTATGAGATATTTATAATAAATAAAAATGGAAATGGAGAAGAGAGGAAGGGAAGAGGAGAGGAGAAGAAGGGTGAGAGGCACCGCCCAGTGGATCATGTCGGTGCCCCCCTGCAGCATAGGCCTATAGCAGCATATCTACCACCAAGCTATATTTGAGACTAACTATTATAGTTTTGTTCTATAGCTGCAACTATGACTACTGACTCTAACACACTAGAGTTTACACTACCTAGAGATTTACCAACACCAGCTAGAGGTTTACTAAACACTAACTATAGGCTTTACTAAACAGAAAGGTTTTAATTTTAGTTTTAAAGGTGGAGGTGGTGTCAGCCTCCTTAACCCAGATTGGAAGTTGGTTCCATAGTAATGGTGCCTGATAGCAGAACGCCCGCCCTCCAAATCTACATTTGGATACTCTAGGAACTACAAGTAAACCTGCACCCTGAGAGCGGAGAGCTCTGCCAGGAACATAAGGCACTATCAGGTCTTGCAAATAATGCAGAGCTAAGCTGCATTGCAATAAAATCCTAACCCCTCCAGAAATTGCATAAAAGAGTCCCAAATCTTCTCTAATGTGTTATATTTCCCTTTTGGATTGGTGTTTACAACTGTTTTGTAATTTCCTCTCCGCTTCCAGGGTAAATCAGAGATGGACGGCTACATGTGTGCACATCCACAGGAAGTTGTGAATCCCAAAATGTTGTGCAGGGACGGTTCGCACCCGCTGGAAACCTCGTTCACGGAGGACTTGGGCTCTCCGTACAGCGTCAACATGAGCCTGCTGCTCTCCGACGTCTCGTACCTGCGGCCCGGCCTCCCCAGGACTCTGAGGCCGATCAAAACTGAGCCGCCTCACGGCCCGATGCATCATCCCGGCTGCCAGGGCGGCCGGCTCCCGGAGCCCCCCCCGGAGTACCCGGGCGTTTTCAGGACGACCGACGCTCCTGCTGGCGGCTTCTACATCAAACAGGAAGTGACAGATTTCCAGGACATCCCGCTTTTTCAGCTCTTGAACTCTGATCTGGATCCGCTCCCCCACGGATCTCAGGTGAACTCTGTCGCCCCGTTGAGTCTTCACAGAGGTCTGGGGGAATCCAAACCTCCCAACGGCCTGCAGCATCAATGTCTATCCCTGAATAAACACCTGCAGGTGCATCAGCTGGGATCCTATCTGCCGCCGTCGCCCCCCAACTCCGAGCCCCCGAGTCCGGACCGGGGCAGGAAACTGATCCACGCCCTTTCCCCGCCTCCCTCCTACGAAGCCAGCATCGCCTCTAAGGTGCAGTTTCAGCCCCGTAACTCCGTCGATGTCGGACAGACGTCCAGGGCGGCTCCGGTTCAAACCCAGGACCGGACTTACACCCCTGGGTTCGTCCGGAGTCCGAGTGCCGGACCGACCCGGCCCTCCAGCCCGACGCCACCCGGGGCCACGGCGGGTATCGGTCCCCCGTCCCCGATGTCGGCACACTCGGCTCCCGTCAAGTACAACCGGAGGAACAATCCGGACCTGGAGAGGCGGAGGATCCATCACTGCGACGTCCCAGGTGAGGTTTCCTGAATACAGCTGCAAGTTTGTCCGTTTAAAGTTGAAAAGTTTATTTGATTTGTAGGCATTGAGTTCAAGTCTTTCGTCGAGGCGCTTCACAGTTCAGCGCCGTCCCATAAAATGCAGTTATTATCCCAACTGATTCTGTTTATTGTGACACATTTGCAGTCCAATTATTCCAGTTAAATCCAATTCAAACAAATAAAATCCCAAATCATTGGAAAAAAAACAACCTCACCAAGGAACCCAGCAAATGTCATTGAATCTTTACTTTAGGATCCATCACTGTGATGTCCCAGGTGAGGTTTCCTGACCGACTGAGCAGCAATACAGCTGCCAGTTTGTCCGTTTAAAGTTTATTTGTAGGCATTGAGTTTAAGTCAGTTTACTTATCTTGCGTCAAGGCTCTTCACAGTTCAACACCGTCCCTTCATCTGATTGGTCCATATGATAGTTCCCCAAAAGTCACCAAATTTTGCACCAAGCCAGGCCTGGAGATAAATTTAATATTTAATGGTTTGCATTAATGCGCGTGGCCTAATGGCTCAACAGCGCCCCCTAGAATACTTTGTGCCTCAAGCCCCACAATACGGTTTGACGTACATGCACGAAAATTGGTACACACCTGTATCATGGCACAACTTAAAGAGAAGTCTCTTGGCGCCATGGCCCAAACCAAACAGGAAGTCTGCTATTTTGAATTAATCGTGTAATTTTGGAGAAATTTATGCCATTCCTTCGGCCGTTTCTTTGCCCGAACCGTAACGTGCACCCAGGTGTGTTATACATCAAAATGTGCGTCTCCAACATGCGACGACGCACATTACTTTTCTCAGTCAAAAGCGTTACCGTGGCAGGATAGCCGCCAAAAAATGCGCCCCCCCTTCATCTGATTGGTCCATATTTGATAGTTCCTACTTTCTGCCATAACTTTTGAATGGTTTGATATAGAGAGTCGTGGGTGGTGTCATCGGACTCGGTATTGAGTACTTGACCTTCAATAGCATGAATAAGCCCCGCCCCTTCTTCTGATTGGTTGATATGTGATAGTTCCGATTTTCTGCCATAATTTGAATGGTTTGATACATAGAGTCGTGGGTGGTTTCATCCACTAAATGTCCAGACCTAAAGAATCTACATGCCAGTCATACAAGCTTCCACTGCAGCCTGAACGTGCACAAGGTTTACAATGCCTGTTTCCACGTCTTATTTCACACAACTGACGAGAATTACGTTTCTATACGGTCAAAACGTACAAAGACCAGGTCAAATACAGTATTACAAAGTAATCTGTAAAAAATTGTACGGTGAATCTGTCAGTGTCTGACATTTCCCCCAGTTTGTGTTTCTGTTTTGCCCCGCCTGTCTTCCATCTGCCCTGATTGTTCACACCTGTGTCTCGTTACCCCCTGTGTATATCTGGTCTTGTCATTCCCTTGCTCCTTGTGGTTCCGTCCTGTTTCTTCCCTCCATGTGTCCTGCCAAGTTTTTGCTTCAGTTTTTGATCCCTGTTTTTGATCCCTGTTTTTGATCCTGCTAAGCAGCGCTTTGTTTTTTGTAAAATAAACCCTTTTTTTGTTGAACTCCTGCCTCTGGGTCCTCACCACAACAGCCCTGACAGAATCAAACCAATTTAACAATTCTATGTCACAATGCCTGCATTCAGGGCTTATCCATGGTTTTCAAAAATCATAAGTATTTAATTTAAGATTACGTTTAAATAACAAATAAAATGATAAGAAAAGAGGTAAAATAATAGAAAGCACAAGTTGTTAAAAAGTAAGGGCAGTAGAGAACAGAAGGTAAGTATTTAATTTAAGAGTACGCTTCAGTAAACAGGAATTGTTTTAGCCCTGATTTAAAGCTAAAGAACTGTCTGTTTTTCAGGTTGCAAGAAAGTGTACACCAAGTCGTCTCATCTGAAGGCTCATCTCCGGACCCACACAGGTAACGTCGTGTGTTCTTACTCTGGTGTTCTGGGGTGTTGCCAGGCAGGCTCGTCTACTTATGCATATGTATTCCTCTGGCTGACAGACCGGGCCACATCTCACCGCTGTCAGCTCTCATAAACCTGCAGCTCTCGTAAAGGGAGAGGAACACGGGGCATGCTGGGATTTATGACGCACAGATGGGACGGCGAATGAATCGCTTTGGTCGTTATCAAAACTCGTCTCGTGACATTCACGCTTCGGAATAAAAAGCAACCGCTCTGTGTTTGTTTACCAACTGGAACTGGATGGGATGTTAATACTTATCTGCTGGATCTACTGCCCTTATTTAACAACAACTTGTTATTTTTATTATTTTACCTCTTTTCTTATCATTTTCTTAGGGCCCGAGCATTTACAGTGCGAAGGCCCTATTGTATCTGTAGGAATTCTTTCTTTCTTTCTTCTTTATTTTTCCGACGAAAGGAAGGCCTTTTTTCCCCCTAAACGTGCCCCAAAAGTCACCAAATTTTGCACCAAGCCAGGCCTGGTGATAAATGTGATATTTAATGGTTTGCATTAATGGGCGTGGCCTAACGGCTCAACAGCGCCCCCTAGAAAACTTTGTGCCTCAAGCCCCACAATACGGTTGGACGTACATGCACGAAAATCTGTCCACACCTGTATCATGTCACAACTTAAAGAAAAGTCTCTTGGTGCCATGACCCAAACCCAACAGGAAGTCGGCCATTTTGAATGAATCGTGTAATTTTGGCGAAATTTATGCCATTTCAACGGCCGCTTTAGAGCCCGAACCGTAACGTGCACAGGTTTACCAGGTGTGTTATACATCAAAATGTGCGTCTCCATCCTGCGACGACGCGCATTACTTTTTTCTTTCAAAAGCATTACTGTGGCGACGCTAGACGCCAAAAGGTCTCTTGGCGCCATGGCCGAAACCAAACAGGAAGTCGGCCATTTTGAACATTTTGAATTAACACACATCTTGCCAAAAGGACTTCAGTTGCGAATTAGCCAGTTGGCTAAAACTGGCGCATTTACAGTAATGTTGATTAATGTGTGCTGTACTTTTTTTAAATAAACTGAAACTGAAACTAATCGCGTAATTTTGGCGCAATTTATGCCATTCCTTCGGCAGTTAATACGGCCCGAACCGTAATGTGCACCCAGGTGTGTTATACATCAAAATGTGCGTCTCGATCCTGTGACAACATGAATTACTTTTCTCTTTCAAAAGTGTTACCGTGGCGACGCTAGACGCCAAAAAGCGCGCCCCCCCCATCATCTGATTGGTCCATACTTGATAGTTCCCCAAAAATCAGCAAATTTTGCACCAAGCCAGGCCTGGTGAAAAATTGTCAAATTAGTTTACCGTACGAATTGTTACAGATTACTTTTGTAATCCTGTATTTGACCCGGTCTTTGTACATTTTGACCGTATAGATTAGGGGTGGGACGATACGGATAACTCACGATAACAATAATATCACGATACATCAAAATGTGCGTCTCCATCCTGCGACGATGCGCATTACTTTTGTTCCTACTTTCTGCCATAACTTTTGAATGGTTTGACATAAAGAGTCGTGGTGGTGTCATCGGACTCGGTTTTGAGTCCTTGACCTTTATTGCTGAAAATTGCACGCGCAAGGGCCCGTTCATCGCTGCTTGCAGCTTTAATTTTATTTGTTATTTACTGTTTAATTGTGTCTTGCCGCTTTTAATGTTGATGTAAAACACTTTGAATGACCTTGTGTTGAACTGTGCTGTACAAATAAACTTGTCTGTCCGTTTTGTGTGTGCTGCAGGTGAGAAGCCGTACCGGTGCTCCTGGGACGGATGCGAGTGGCGCTTCGCTCGCTCCGACGAGCTAACGCGGCACTTCCGGAAGCACACGGGCTCCAAGCCGTTCCAGTGCGGCGTCTGCAGCCGCTGCTTCTCCCGCTCAGACCACCTGGCGCTGCACATGAAGAGGCACCAGAGCTAGAGACGCTGGTCCTGAGGACTAATCCACTTCCAGGTGAAGACTCTTCAGAGGACTGCCACTATCTGTCTCTGTAATTGTTAAAAGATTCAGTATTACTGTTGCCTTATTTTTATTTCTCCTGACTCGGGGCTGGTCACGTGTTTCAGTTCAAGATCCCAAGCCAAACACGATGCACGAACATCACATACATGAACAGGCCTGTGTTGAAAAGATCAATTTTCCAATTCTAAATTGATTCATATGTCTAAAGATCGATTTTTTTCATCATTACATTACAACTTTTGGTATTTTTTTGTTTATGCCCAAAAAAAGGAATATTTTGTTGGACACGAGAATAACTGGTGACATGTTTTTGCCTTTAAATATGTTTAAAAGTATGAAAACATTAAAGTTTTCAGTTATAATTGCATAAATTGTCTATATTTCTTTTCTTTATACACTGTCTTGGTACGGAAGAGTAATTTTCATTATGCACTTCGAGAAAAAAGTTGAAATGTTGAGAAAAAAGTTGAAATGTCGAGATTAATGTTGAAGTACAATTTTGGGAAAAAAGACTTTATTCTTGAGATTTTGACACTTTTCTCAACATTTTGACTTTTTTCCCGAAATTGTACTTCAACATTAATCTCGACATTTCGACTTTTTTCTCGAAGTGCACAATAAAAAATCTTCCCCTCTCAAATATTTTTTCTCCTGCACGGCCCTGATTCTCTTCCGTAGTCTTGGGGTACATTTGCATAAAATGCTAAAAACCAAATTCTTTTGCTGCCCTGGATCTGTTTGGTAATTCATTGAACGTGCGCCTTATAATGTGGAAAATACGGTAATTGTTCAAAACAATTAGTATGTCTAAAGATCAATTTGTTTTCATCATTACATTACAACTTTTGGTATTTTTTTGTTTATGCCCAAAAAAGGAATGTTTTGTTGGACACAAGAATAACTGGTGCCATGTTTTTTGCCTTTAAATATGTTTAAATGTATGAAAACATTAAAGTTTTCAGTTATAATTGCATAAATTGCCTATATTTCATTACATTATATACTGTCTTGGGGTTACATTTGAATAAAATGCTAAAAACCAAATTCTCAAAAATTTAAAACCGAAATAGACCGAAAATTAAAAAAATTAAAACGGAATGTGTTAAAAAATAAAACTGATTTCATCGTCTCTGTTTCCTCCCTGGATCTGTTTGGTAATTCTGACCCACAATGTTTCTGTTTCAGTTCTATCAGCATTCTGGGAGCTGATTGGTCCTTACAGCATCATTAGCTGCAATACTTGCTGTTGAATCTCAATATAATACTAGTATTAATATGTTGCAGAACTACAGTCATATAATTCATGCAACAGCTCAAAAAACAGTTTTAATAACACTAACACAAATCAATATCGGATTGAATCAAATCTTGATAATCAATTCTGAATCTCAAGAATCGGAATCGATTCTTGGCATTTGAATGGATCCCCAGCCCTATACATGAGTAATTTTGTATAGGTCGCACCAGCGATGTATCTTAAAGGGGACCTATTCTGAAAACCAGGTTTTTTCTTGCTTTAACATATATAAAGTGTTTTTTTCTTGCTTTAACATATATAAAGTGATCTCCCCTCAGTCTGCCAACTCAGAGAAGGAGGAAACAACCAAATTCTGCAGAGTCTGTACAGCCGCCCGGATGATCGTCCAGTGTGATGTGGATCTACGAGCCAATAAGATTCTGCTCCTGTCGTTACGTAACCAAAATGTAAACCACGCCCACAACTATAAAACCGTGTAACTGCACGCGAACTGCAACTATCGCGTCGCACTGCGTGACATCGGACGCTCTCTGTCCATCTCCCTCCAGCAGCTGCCACTTTATTGAGGTTTTGTCAAGGATGGTTGTTTGAGGACCCAGACGCAGGAGAGCGGGAGGCAGGAGTTCACCAAAAACAGGGTTTATTCCACAAAAAACAAGAACAAAAAACGCTGCAGAGCAGGATCAAAACAAGAACGTGAACGTGGCTACAAAAACCTGACGAGGAGAACATGGAGGGAGCAAACAGTACGGACCGACATGGAGCAGGGAAGGACAAGACCAGGGGATAACGAGACACAGGTGTGAACAATCAGGGCAGATGGAAAACAGGCGGGGCAGAACAGAAAACACAAACTGGGGGAAATGTCAAACACTGACAGGTTTTTGTAGTGAAATGAGGAGGAATCATAGAGATAACTTCTCATTTCAACTAACCGGATCAGCCGTTCCTCATCATGACTGTTTCCTACAGCGCTTTCAACCGGCTTTCAACGCGAGCGACAGGAAGAAAATAGAAGCAGGACGTCCGACAAATGTTCAGATCAAAACGGCCAGTTAGGACAGTCCAATAGAAAATAAAGACATGGAATTGATTTTGTCGCTGACGCTCACTCGCATCGCATGCAGTTAGGACACGGTGTAAATAACTCCATCGGCCGGAGCTTCCTCCATTTTTCCGTAGCGGTGTATCGCGTCATTCAGGCAGCCAATCAGCACAGAGCCTCATTATCATAGCCCCGCCCACTCAGAATCCTGCATAGATAATGAGGTTAGAGAATGGGAAGATAAAGACATGGTTTAGAGGCTGAATTTCTAATTTATTTGGCAAAAACAATCAAAAGCTTGTTTTTAAGACATTCAAGGCCTGTTTAAAATAGACATTAAATGCCATAACAGGTCCCCTTTAAGACGGGTGGAAAACATTTTAAACGGGTGATGATGTATGTTCAACACGGACGGTTCAATAAGTTGTAGATTTCCCAGAGGTCCGAGCGGCGGACGCCGGACCACCGGGACGAGCTGGGAATCTGAATCTGTGTTCGGCGGCGTGACTTTAACGCAGATTTATGGGACGCTGCACGAACAACGACGAGTTTCCTTTACATCTCTGAAGGTCTGCCTTCACCGGCCTGCAGGAAGAGCAAATAAAGGAAAAGATTATAATCTGTTGATGGTGTTTACTTGCTGAGCACGTTTTAATGTCCCAGGTAGAATCTAAACCTCCGGTCACGTCAGAGCTGAAGGCGTGTTGAGCTGCATTTTGTAATAACGGTGCATTTTGTAATAAATGTCCAAAATGTAATAACTTTGTCATTTCATTTTGTAATAAACTGCTGCATTTTTATAAACTACCCCAACGCATTTTGTAATACATTTTGCTGCATTATGTAATAAGTTATTACATTTTGAGAAGATTATTACAAAATGCACTTGCAACTTTTTTATTCTCTAGAAAATGTAATAACATGGTGCATTATGTAATAACAATTCTAAAGCATAGTTTATTTGTTTGTTATTGGCCTATATAATTCCAAACTTCAAATGGGCAACTAAAGTCATATTTGGAGTTTTATACATAGATTTATTGGGCTACATAGCTCTGAGGGAAATTGCATAAAAAACAACAAAAGTCACTCTTGTATAAATTCATTGTTAAACAAACAACAATAATAGGATTTATTACATAATGCACCATGTCATTACATTTCCTAGAAAATAAAAAAGTTGCAAGTGCATTTTATAATAATCTTCTCAAAATGCAATAACAAAATGTATTACAAAATGCAGCAGTTTATTACAAAATTAAATGAAAAAGTTATTACATTTTGGATGTTTATTACAAAATGCACCGTTATTACAAAATGCCGCTCAACAAACTTGGTTTAGCTTCATGTTCTTCATTTTCTTGAGTCGTTTACTACTTTGAAAGTCTGACAAAATTATTTTCCTCTTTTAGTCATTGGCCACGGTTACATGATGTTTTTATTTCGGAATTAATTATTCCGAATTAAATAATTCAGAATTGAACTATTTCCCTTCCAGTTTACATGGAAATAGTAATTCTGAATTAAGGTTTACATGGAAAACACGTTTGCTGGTCTTTCTCCAATTCCTCTCCAGGTCTGGGGGTTGGGAAGGTTCTGATTGGATAGGGGGGGGACCGGAAGTTAAACTACCGGAAAAAAAAAAAACTTAGCCGCTATAACTTTGAAAAGCTCACAATTTTGATGTTTCCTGTTTCCATTTGTTCTTTTAATTATTTCTATTTATTAAATAAATGTTCTCTGCTCTTGACCAGCGTTTACTGCTGCTGCATCTGGAAACTTTGTTTGGAAAACCAGCCCAGTGGAATATAAGATCATGGAGACAGACGGGGGAGGGAACGAGCAGAAAGAAAGACCAGGATTAATTTAAAGAGGAATGAGGGTATACATTTTTTTTCTTTCTTTCTTTTTTCTTTTTAAATTTTCTTTTTTTTTTCTTTTTATCTATTTTCTTTCTTTATTTTTTCTTTTCTTTTTTTAATTTAATTTTCTTTCTTTTTTTATTTATTTATTTTTTATTTATTTTTGTTTATTTTTTTTAATTTTTTTTTTTTCTTTGAATGAGTGTATACATGATCGCGGAATTATTCTATTCGGATTTAAAATCGGAATAAACCAGCCACTTACTTCGGAATTAAGTTTAATTCGGAATGGCCATTTTCATTCAGAATTAGGTGTTTACATGGTCATTTTTACTCATTTTAAATCGGATTTAATTTTAATTCTGAATTAAAGAGGAATTAAACTTCCCATGTAAACGCACTGATTGTAATTGACAGATCAATAAAGAATTGCTTATCTTGGTTATCTTATTTTTTAAGCAAATTACTTTTTTCCTTCTTTTTTTTTTGTAATTGAGACCGAACATTGATCGGTTTTAAGTTATCAAACATGAAAGTTGACGGTTTCCTTGTCCAAATGTGCCTTCTACTGCCCTCGTGGACGGATTACAAACACATAAAACTGCTGCACGTCGGCTGCTCTTCCTCGTTCTCAGCTTTAGTCTGCAAAGTATCGCAAAAACTGAAAAGGCAGAATTTCATGAAATGATGCAGAACTTCTAAAAAATAAAACGTTTTTGTGTGTATTTGGATTGCTTTCTTATTTTTATAATTTTATTTTTTTCATTTTTTTTTTAATTGGCCTCATCCTGCTCTTCTAGCAGTCAATATAATACGACGGAGTATTAGGGCCAAACTAAGAAAAAACAAAAATGAAATTACGAGAATAAAGAAGAATAAAGTCGTAATATTAAATATATTATAAATATATAAATATAACTTCACAAGATGCTCAATATTCAACATATTCTCGTAATTTTACGACTTTATTCTCATTATATTATGACTATTCTCGTAATTTCCAATTTTTTTTGTCTTAGTTTGGCCCTAATACTCGTCGTAATATAGCAATGTCATTACTACGACCAAATTTCTTTGTCATTCGAATGTGCTTCAGCAAATGTCATGAAAAGTGAAAAGTTTCTGTTCTGCTCTTTCTGTTCAGAAAGAGAGAAAGAGAGAGAGGGTGCTGTACATACTTGCTATCTAGCTTTATACAATGTAATCAGTTGGTGGTTCTGGCATGTGGAACGATTTCAAATCTTGTTTTCCGTAAAGCGAGAGCTCGGTAGATTACCGCTAGTGAGTTATTGTAACATTGTTGAAATATACACAAAAATGTATGACGATATTTTGTGATAAAATGATTAAACGATCCGTTGAGAAAAGAAGACCCTCACAGTCCAAGTCTTATTTTTTATTGTTTGAGACATTAACATTAAAGACCTGGGACCTCATTTATCACAGAGTGTGTAGGATTCATACTAAAAGTGCATGTGCGCTCAAAAGCCGAAAATGGCGGGCGCACAAAAAAATCCTGATTTATAAAACCGTGTGCACGCACACTTGCACGCAATGTTCTCTTTATAAATCACAGTCCAGCTGGAAGGTTGTGCTGGTGAATTCGCCTCATACCCCGCCCTCTACACACCCGCTTTCTACCATAAATGGTCAATGCAAACTACATGATGATTGTATTTGCATATAAATGAGCCTGCTGAGCATGCGCAGCGGCTCCTGCAGCCTGTTTCTGCTGCGCGTCAGGATGAATGAGACGTGTCGAGCCGGAGTTCTGCCGAGGTGTCCTACCTCGGGCAGAACATACTACCGTTTCTTTTATCTCAGTTTCTTTTTTTTCAAAGGCTTTTTCATGCAAATAGACGATTTAACAGCAGGAAGTCAGAATGTGCTTCCACATAGATCTATGTGTACGACGCTTCAGGGGAAGAAAAAACCCCATCAAATCACGCTTCCACATAGACATCAACATTTATCTATGTGGAAGCGTGATCGGATGTTTTTTTTCAAAACTTAATCATATTTTAATTACCGATTTGATCAGATTTTCATCTATTGTTCATGAGATGAGTAGTACCGTGGGAGGTGTGTAGTTGTGTGCTTAATGTAAGGATTAAGTTAATCCTTACATTTACTGTAGTTTCATTTTAGTCAGGAGAATCAATGAAGATATACAAACATCTTTTGATGGAGGCTTATGAAGAAATGAAGCACGTACTGAAGGAAGGAAATACTGCCGCCATTATAAAGGAGCAACGAAGGGCATGGAAACAATAACAGAGTTTCTAACCACAACTCGAAAAAAAAAAGTTGACAACCTGACATTTGCTCAGATTAACAACTTTAAACTTATAAATGAATAGTGGAAGTCTATAATGTAACGAGTGAATCTGACATGAATCTGGATTAATTCATGTTATTCCAGATACCTCAGTGGGTAGAGCTTCGTTCACAGAGGGTTAGGGTTAGTGCGCCGGTTCGAACCCCGGCCTGTCGCTCTGTCCTGCACGTCTTCCCCCTCTCTCTTTTTGGGAGTTAAATTATGGAATGGACTTTGTGATGAACTGAAATTATGTCGATCTCTGTTGAGTTTTAAAAAAATATTGAAAGACAAAATAATTAAGGATTAAAATGCAAAATGATTTGAATATAATTTAATTATGCAGAGCGATTTAGAGTAAATTTTCTTTGCATTCAGGATTTGTTCTAAATAAAAGAAACCCGCTATGATCTGAGGGGGAAACTAATTTTTGAGACGACGACAGCAAGAACTAATATTAAAAAGAGATGGATGTCAATTAAGGCTAGAGAAATATGGAATAGTTGTAATAACAACCTAAAAATGTGCAATTCTATCTTCAAGTGTAAGGAAATGTTTAAAGAAAATACTGTAAATAAATATAAAACACTATAAATATAAATTATACTATCAAAAACATTCTAGGATGTGAAAGGTCAATTTTATATTTTGTCTTATTTATTTTTGTCTTCTTTATATATTGTTTGTTTCCACGGAGTAATGCTAATGTCTCATATTTAAGCTGATCATAAGATAAAAAGGGTCGGCATTATAAGCTACGGCTTCAGCTACACCAGCAAAAGAAATGTTTATTTTACCTTTTCATCTTGTTTTGTAAAAAAAGTGTTTACAAGCCGAAATGAAGATTCATTTATTCATTTTCTTTTGTATTACTGATAAACTGGGTTATCTTCTGGAAGGTACAGGATCTGCAAAAATAAGCTTCGGCTTCACCATAAACTCCCTTTTCAGTTACAGAGTTTGTGTTTTATTGTTTATTGTGTGAAACTGATTAGTGTAAATATGTATGATAATGTTTTGTCAGTTACATGCACACAAGTTAAGTTGCATATAATGTAATGTAACCGAAATAAACTATTCATTCATCATCTCTACACCCATTTCCATTTCCTGTCCTGACTTTGAATAAATGCCAAAAAATCTAAATTACCTTTAAAGAGACTTGGCAACACGTTCCAGGTTAAATATAAGATAATTTTGCAGACAAGTATCTGGAAATAATGTTGATTACAATTTACAAATTACTTGATCTGACTGGGAAGGTTCCTGTTCACATATTTCATAGCGGTATTTATTTTAGCCGTTAAAAGAAAGTTCATGTGCTCATGTATCAAGCTGATATAAATAAAGATAGGCCTGATTTAGAAGTGATCGGGGGGGTTGGGTAGTTTCTTCTTCATACATGGAACATCATTCCACTACAGAATATGCAACACGATCACATTTCTGTGGTGTGATATGAAGCGATATGAACAGATCACCCGTGTAACTTTTGCTTCTTTATCAGTCATTAGGGCCTTCGCACTGTAAGTGCGTAGTAATTTTTTTTTCTTTATCCTTCTTTCTTCCGATGAAATGAGGGCCTTTTTTCCCCCTAAACGTGCCCCAAAAGTCACCAAATTTTGCACGCAAGCCAGACCTGGCGATAAATGTGATATTTAATGGTTTGCATTAATGGGCGTGGCAAAATGGCTCAACAGCGCCCCCTAGAAAACTTTGTGCCTCAAGCCCCACAATACGGTTTGACGTACATGCACGAAAATCGGTACACACCTGTATCATGTCACAACTTAAAGAAAAGTCTCTTGGCGCCATGGCCCAAACTGAACAGGAAGTTGGACATTTTGAATTAATTGTGTAATTTTGGCGCAATTTATGCCATTTCTTCGGCAGTTAATTCAGCCCGAACCGTATCGTAAACTCAGGTGTGTTATACATCAAAATATGCGTCTCCATCCTGCGACTACGCGCATTACTTTTCTCTTTCAAAAACGTTACCGTGGCGACGCTAGACGCCAAAAAGCGCACCCACCCTTCATGTGATTGGTCCATATTTGATAGTTCCCCAAAAGTCACCAAATTTTGCATGCAAGCCAGGCCTGTCGATAAATTTGATATTTCATGGTTTGCATTAATGGGCGTGGCAAGATGGCTCAACAGCGCCCCCTAGAAAACTTTTCTCTGCCATAACTTTTGAATGGTTTGACATAAAGACTCATGGGTGGTGTCATCGGACTCGGTATTGAGTCCTTGACCTTCATTGGCCTGAATTAGCCCCGTCCTCTTCTGATTGGTCCATATTTGATAGTTCCTATTTTCTGCCATAACTTTTGAATGGTTTGACATAGAGAGTCGTGGGTGGTGTCATTTCTGATATGCTTATGGGGGGCGGTGGCCGTGAGTGCGAGGGCCCGTTCATCGCTGCTTGCAGCTTTAATTAGTCTAATCCCCTCAACACATGCAATAGTCTATTAAATACTTTTCTGACAACACGTTTGAACACTGACTACGTTTCCATGCATTCAATAACGACCCTGCACATACAGTACCTGAATGCCCAACACCAGGAAACTGCCAAAATGTCAACTTTTACAGAAAAACTCACACTTGATAATTGAATAAAAGCATCTGATCCACACACTGTCTTCGTTCTTCAATTCTAAAATAATCAAACTTTTTGAAATAGTGGAATTCCAAACAGCACAATTCATGTGTAAAGCTACAGTAGGAACAACTTATTACCGTCTCACTTACAGGAAATGTTTTATGACAGAGAGGGGAGGTTATAGTTTAGTTTTAGGACTCGTAGAACACGAACAACAATGAAAAGATTTTCTATATCAGTCAGTGGAGTTAAACTATGGAACAGAATGGATTCAGAATTAAAACAATGTCCAAACATTAACCAGTTTAAAAACAAATACAAAAACATGATTTTCACGAGGTACAAAGAGGAAGGAGTTTAGCGGCTTACATGTATGTATGTATGTATGTATGTATGTATGTATGTATGTATGTATGTATGTATGTATGTATGTATGTATGTATGTATGTATGTATGTATGTATGGGTTTATGTGTATGGATATGTGTATGTATATATATATATATATATATATATATATATATATATATATATATATATATATATATATATATATATATATATATGCAGTACTGGAGTTGAGGGGGGATGAGGGGGGATGTCATTCCCCCCTGAAATAAAAACAGTCCAAATCATCCCCCCTGTAAAACTGCCATCCCCCCTTTCCATCCCTTATGTCATTTCATCAATGAATGTGGTTTTACTGCTATTTCAACATTTAGAGTCATCACCAGAAAAATAACTTATTTGACAATTTTTACCTGTTTCAAGTTAATTTTCACTTGAAATAAGTAGGAAAATCTGCCAGTGGGACAAGATTTATCTTCTCATTACAAGCAAAAAAATCTTGTTCCACTGGCAGATTTTCCTATTTATTTCAAGTGAAAATCTACTTGAAACAGGTGAAAATTGTTGTTTTTTCCAGTGATGAGT
This sequence comes from Cololabis saira, assembly GCF_033807715.1. NCBI lineage: Eukaryota > Metazoa > Chordata > Actinopteri > Beloniformes > Belonidae > Cololabis > Cololabis saira. The sequence continues at coordinate 46,057,526 of NC_084592.1, read as the reverse complement.
CTTGTTTTAAGTGTAATGAGTGTAATGAATTTGTTTACTAAAATGAGACATTTTAACTAGAAATAAGACAAATATTCTTGTTAAGATTGTGAGTTTTTGCAGTGATCCATGTTACTTATCCTGTGAAGGACAGAGTCATATTGATAAGTTCAGAAAAGTGTTTTGTATTGTTGTGTTTTGATGTATTTGATGTAAGCCCGGTGGATATTTAAAGCTTACAGAAGGCTGCATTTAACTGCTGCTATGTCATTCCTGCAGGTGTTTTGGTCACTGCTATTATTTGTAATATATTATATTATTTGTAATCAGCACAAATTATCTGTCCCCATATGATAAAATCCACCATCCCCCCTGATTTTTTTTACAACTCTGGTACTGCTTATAAGTGTATGTGTGTGAATACGTGTGTAAGTAGATATATATACTGTAGATATAGAGCAGATGCAGTTAATATAGAGATAGTATGGTGTAAATAAGTATATTTATATAAATATTTATATGGGCATGTGTGTACAAATATATAGAAAATATTCAACTATGTGTATGTATGTATAGGTATGTGTGTGTGTATAATTATAGTATAGTTATTATAAAAATGTGTTAATAAATGATTAGTAAATGGGGGTAGGATTAAATAAGTTTCAGTTCTTCCTACTCCTTTTTGCACATGTAATTAAGATATTACGTGTTAAAGTATGAAATTCTTTGTTTTGTTTTTTTTGTTTGCTTTGTTTTCTTATCTTCTCTTTAATTGTTGTCTTTTACATGTACAAAATAAATCAAATCAAATCAAAATCAAAATCAAAGGAAGTCAACCTTTGGTTGCTCCACTCTGCTTCTACATTTGGGCTCAGTTCGTGTTAAGTAAATAAAGACAGTTTAATACGTCACGGGCTGTTGTTCATGTGAAATTGAGCAATTTTAAGACTTAGAAAGGGCCCGGAAACTTTTAACTGTGCAGCTGTTTATAAAAGCCAATCAGTGGAAATGGCTCCCTCTTTCAAACGACTGCGCTGCATATTAAAGCGGTAATCAGACGCACTTGGAGTGCAGCTACTATAACGTGCATTCACTGATACAAATATTGTGCTTGATCTACTTAAAAAAAAATAAGTCAACTTTTTGCATGAGATTATTATGTAGATCAAGAAAGACTAGTCTTTGTATAAACTACTTAATTTTTTGCATGTCAATAATACATTTTGCAAGTACAGTCAACTTAATTGTGTTAAGTCAGAATCAGAATTAGAAAAAGCTTTAATGCCAAGTCAGACATAAATCAGATGAGAGAACTTGACTCCGGTTCACACCGATGGCTCCATTAATACGGACGCCATTTTTAGAGGAAGGGTGACACTGGGATGGAAGGAGGAGGGAAAAAAAGGCATCTTCACACTGTGTATTAATACCTAGTGTCAAGGTGCAAAAAAATACCTCAGCACAGAAAAGCAACATACACACAACAAAACAACATCATAGCTTGTGGGTATGGGGGGGTGGGCAAGTCGGGGGGAGGGGATCCCGGCATAGTTCATCCAGGTGAGGGCCACGGCCTTCGTGGCGCTCAAACCCGGAGACTGTTGGGGGGGCTGATAAGAGGGAGGGGCCGAGGAAGGCGTTGAATTGAGGGAGGTGAGTGTGGTTATCAGTAAGTGTATGTGAAGCGATGAGTCCGTGAACTTTCGCCCAGAGCTGCTCTCAGCCAAATGTCCTTGATGTTATCAGGCGGCTCGGTAGAGTTCTGAAAACAGGTCCACAGGTGTTCGTGGGACAGGGGGAGGGTTAGTAGTGGGGGCAGAGTCATCTTGTTTACATTCCACCAGGAAGATTGTGACCGGAGCGATCGGTCAAGACAGCTCTGTCAGGCCAGATTATAGGATCAACAATTATATTGAAAACAGGCAGCCTCAGTAATTTTCCGTCTGCTTTCAGTCCCTGGTTCATCAATGGCGACTCCAATCAGACGAATTTGTGATCAATTTCCGCCAAGCCGAGCTTCTCCAAGGTCTTATCCATCTTGCCAATGAGCTCAAAGACCGCCGCCAGCCTGCGATTCTGTTTGAAAATCGCATCCAGCTTACGGCTCTGCTCCCCTAACGTAAGAGTCTGAGCGTTGATCGCTTTGCTTGACCCTTCAGCCACGTCCGGCAGCTCTGAAAGAGCCAAAAGAGCTGTCGACGACTTACGCGTTTGTCGATATACTAGGAATCCCCCCCCTCCAATCAGGAGGATGATCAGGAGAAATCCTGCTATCATAAATCCAATTATGAAGGCATCTTCAACATCCTCGACAGACAGAATCTGGAGGCACAAAGGCTTCCAGTATTTGTAGGAATCCATTGTGTATCCAGAAAAAAATGTCCCATCGGGGCAAGAGGGCTCCCTTACCCCCTGACTTCTTGTCGCAAAAATTTGGTCAATTGTGCTGAGAGACCAGTTAATCAATTCCATGATTGTAGAGTTTCGGAGGAGTGAAAAAGAAGAGACTCTGAAGACGATCCCGAGTTTACTTTATTTACCAAAATTAAGTTGACTTTATTTACCAAAATTAAGTTGACTTTATTTACCAAAATTAAGTTGACTTTACTTGCAAATGAAGTTTGTACGTATACTAAAAATTAAGTAGTTTACAAAGACTAGTCTTTCTTGATCTACATAAAAATCTCCTGCGACAAAGTTGCCTTAATTTTTTTAAAGTAGATCAAGCAAGATATTTTTTACTGTGGTTTCTACTTAAACAAATAAAGCATGTTTCATCTAAACGTTGGTCAATCTGCCCAATAGATTAAAATTGTTAAAGGAAAAGTAAATACAACAAGATCATTGCTTGTTGTTTGTGTGTAAATGAAAAGATTATTACATAAATACTGCTAGTTGAGGAAAAAATGCACAATGTCTTGTTTCTTTGAACAAATGCAGATTAAGTTCAAAACTAGATGTATTCATATAAAGCAGGGGTCGGCAACCCGCGGCTCTTTAGCGCCGTCATAGTGGCTCCCTGGAGCTTTTAAAAAAATGTTTGACCTTTTTTTTCCTTTTTTTCCTTTTTTTCTTTTTTTCCTTTTTATCTTGTTTTTTTTTTTCTTTTTATCTTTTTCTTTTTTTTCTTTTTTCTTCCTTTCTCCTTTCCTTTTTAATCTCGACATTTCGACTTTTTTCTCAACATTTCAACTTTTTTCTCGACATTTCGACTTTTTTCTCAACATTTCGACTTTTTTCTCAACATTTTGACTTTTTTCTCGACATATCAACTTTTTTCTCGACATTTTGACTTTTTTCTCGAGATTTCGACTTTTTTCTCGAAGTGCATAATGAAAAAAAGAATCTTCCCCCAGTTCTAACTAATATAGAAACATGCAGCGTGTGTTGCCTTCATTCTAATGCTTATACAAGACTTTTCATTTTTTGCGGCTCCAGACATATTTGTTTTTTGTGTATGTATTTTCCAAAAAGATATGTGTGTGTGTTTGTGTGTGTGCGCACTTGCGTACCTATCCAACAGTGGACCTCGGCATAGTTACTCACTCACCAACAGGGATCTCAAAGTCAACAGGGGACATACAGTATTTGTTTTTTGTTTTTTTGGTCCAATATGGCTCTTTCAATATTGTGGGTTGCCGACCCCTGATGTAAAGCAACAAACTTAATTTTTAATTTTTAATATCACAGATTTAAATATGTTATATTTACATGCGCTTAGATTTATTTTTTCAGTGTTGGCTCTGATTTTAAACGGCCGGGTTTGTGTTTGCCAGCGAATGTGAGGGTGGCACTCGGATGTCTGGTGACACCGAAACCAAATACCGTCCGTGTCAGTCAGAGACAGCAACTCGTCCCGTCCCGAGTCCATTACATAGAAAATGCAACTTTATTAACCTTCATGCCTCCATTCATATCAATGTACAAGCTTATGTTTGAACTTATTTTAATTTCACAGCTCCATCCATTTGAAAAATACAGAGAAAAAGGCAAAAAACACTGACTTGATACTTAAACAACTCTTGGGAAGAAAAAAAAAGAAGAAAAAGTGTAACAGAAAAAAAACACCTGTTTTTGAAGTTTTGAAAAATATCATGATTTTAAAATTTCCTTTACAGACTTCCATGAGCAACATCTCCCTTTTTGAAGCAAAACGTTGAGCAATATCACATTTTTGTAACAGTAAAAATGAAAAAGATCTGACTATATTTACACTACAACTCACTTTACATAAATACAAGAAACAACGATTACTGTACGTAATATCGGCAAAACTGGAAACGTAGGCATCGGCTTCACTACTCAAAACTTCTAAAACCAGTAAAATCAAAAGCAGATGTTACACAGAAATTAGAATATTTATCTGACTGATAGAAGGGTGAGATCAGGATTGATTAGCGGATGCATCGGTTGATTGGGATCCTCGTTAAGCCTGGGGTAAACTTACTGTTGGTGCGTCCGTTCGCGTTCGTTCGCGTGTCGTACCCCACAATGCAATGCAGCGGTGTTTGGTTGCTAAGTGCTGTGCAGATACTTAGCAACCAACAAAAATGGAGGCTAACGTTAGCGGTAGCAAGCAAAGCTGCAGTAGCAGCAGCATCACACTACCATTCAAATGGGAGGAATTACAGTAGGTGGGATTTTGCTTTGGTTTCCATAAGATTTTAACCAGTGAGAGGGGGAAGGGAAACACAACTATAGTATCTAATCAATTTAAGGGCCGATACTTTCCTCTGTTAGTGAAATACTATTACGTGAATTTTTTGGATGTGCCATTTCTTGTCAGAAGTTGAAGAATGAAACCAAGCAGCGCAGGAGAAATGTCATCTTGTTTGGGCCAGGATAAATGGGAAAGTGCAGGGCGCTGCTGCTACTGCTGCTGTTACCATGGTAACAACTCCCCCTCCCAACGACAGGAAGTGACGTGTGCGCTCTTAATAGTATGTCCCAATTAATGCATACTACTGATATTTATATATTTGTATTTATACTTGTATTTGTATTTATATATTTGCACTTCGAGAAAAAAGTCGAAATGTCGAGAAAAAAGTTGAAATGTTGAGATTAATACAATTTCAAGAATAAAGTCGAAATTTTGTGAATAAAATCAAAATTTTGAGAATAAAGTTGAAATACAATTTTGTGAATAAAGTCAAAATTGTACTTCAACATTATTCTCGACATTTCGACTTTTTTATCAACATTTCGACTTTTTTATCAAAGTGCATAATAAAACACAATTAAAATCAAAATTTACTCAAAACTGTGCCAAACTTAAGTATACTTTTTGAGTATATACTGTTTAGTATGGCATTTCGGATGCACCGAGTGTCTTTTTGAGAACGTGCGTGTCGATGTGTCAAATGAACGCAGGATCCGCGCGGCGGCCGTGACGCGTACACGTTCTGAACTGCAAGTTTATCCCAGGCTTTATTCTTTATTCTCCAGCGTTTGTGCTGCAGCCGATGCACCCGGATCATTCCGGATCAGCCCGTTCACTCCGGTTTGTTCTCCTTTAGCGAAAGGTGACTTATTGCAAAGCAGAGTAACGTAATGTCGTGTGCTATAAACAGCATGTCAGAGTGGTATGAGAGGCTTTGACACAATCGTAATAAGGCTCAGTGCGAAAAAGAAAAGTTCAATGTTCGAGGTCTGACTTGCATATTGTTTGTGTTTTGTGCTTTTGTCCAAAAAAAAAATTACTGTTTTTCCAGGTTTCAAATGTAAGGAACCCCGAAAAAGCACACGCGTTGGAAACTGGAAACTCTGAACAGAACAGGTGATATTACAAGTTTGTGATATGAGGCACTATTAATTATTATTGCATAACTTTGACCCTGGTTACCGTAACAAAATTATGCTTCAAAGTGAGGAAAAGCGATGTCGTATAGGGAAATACACACACCCTGTCCTGCGGAGACACCGTCTTCAAGTCTAATTGAATTTTTTTGAAAACACTGGTGTGTTTAAGGCAATGCAACATCGCGCGCTGCGTTACGGCAGCGCCGCGTGTTGTTGATATGTGCTTGATCGCGGTAATTTCTCGTCCGGGTAGGTAGCGATAGCAAAAAAGAGCAACACAGGGAATTGAGTACCTAAATACGGTCGGTGAATATAAATAATTTGTCGATTATAGGAAACACTGGTTCAGCCTTACAAGTAAAAATGATTTGATCACGAACTTCTTTACCCACAAACCAAAAAAAAAAAGAAAAAAAAGAAAGCTAACTGTTATATAACATTACATAATTTACATGATGAATACCATTAGCCCCCTTTTTTTTAAAACTGTATATCAATTCAGATAAATTACAGTCTCTGAAAAGACTTTACATGTATAAATGTATTTCCTGCATCTACTAATCAAAAGCCCTATTTTTCCAATGTATATACAGGCTGTAGAACTTTAATAGTTTCATCTCCACTATCACATTATATTACAACATTTCAAAAGTTCCTTTGTACAGAAAAAAAGATGTTATAAGCAATCACGAAGTGCCCCTCAATCATAAAAATGTCTTAATACAATATATTGATGATAAAAATATGCTGATGATTATTTGTTTTATAAATTGACGTCTGAAATAAAATTATTTGAAAAGTCATACGAATAAACAAGGTGCTGATATGCTTTCGCCAAAAATGATAATACAACTGGGCTTAATGTACATGTACACGAACAAGACACATAAATAATGATAACACACACACACACACACACACACACACACACACACACACACACACACACACACACACACACACACACACACACACACACACACACACACACACAGACAAACGTGTGGAAATGTCCTCCTGGATTTGGCTACTTTACTGAAAGTGAGAGGGCTGAAGTGTGCAGGTGTGTGTGTGTGCAGGTGTGTGTGTGTGTGTGCAGGTGTGTGTGTGTGTGCAGGTGTGTGTGTGTGTGTGTGTGTGCATTAGTGTACATGGATTTCGAGGTACCACGATCAGAAAGGTTGCCGGTTCTTTCCGCTGGCTTCCATCCAATAAATGCATTTGGCAGCATCATCAGATAAACACGGCCGATACTTGGAGTTTCTGCCTACAGAGCAAACACTGAGCTGGAATTAAAGGGATCCTTTTAACCTAATCCCCTAATCGAGAGTTATTTCTGCTAATTACTGCATCTAAAATCTATGGAAGAGAATCAGGGCCATGCAGGAGAAAAAAATATTTGAGAGGGGAAGATTTTTTTTTATTGTGCACTTCGAGAAAACAGTCGAAATGTTGAGATTAATGTTGAAATACAATTTCAAGAATAAAGTCGAAATTTTGTGAATAAAGTCAAAATTTCGAGAATAAAGTTGAAATACAATTTTGTGAATAAAGTCAAAATTGTACTTCAACATTAATCTCAACATTTCGACTTTTTTATGGACATTTCGACATTTTTCTCAAAGTGCATAATGAAATTTCGAATTTTTTCTCGAAATTGTACTTCAACATTAATCTTGACATTTCGACTTTTTTCTCAACATTTCGACTTTTTTCTCAACATTTCGACTTTTTTCTCGGAATTGTACTTCAACATTAATCTTGACATTTCAACTTTTTTCCTCGACATTTCGACTTTTTTCTTGAAGTGCATCATGAAAAAAAAATCTTCCTCCCCTAAAATATTATTTTTATTTTCCTCCTGCCTGGCCCTGATACTCTTCCGTAAAAATCTCACTGAATTTATAATATATTTCTGTTGGTGAATCAGTTTTTTATTATCTATCTTTATTATTAACATCTGTATTATGCATGTATTTATGCACGTGTGCAATTCCCGCATTTCTTCTTCTTCAGCATTTCGTGTCAGCAAATCTCGGGTGATGGCCTTGCTAACGTGGTTAGCGAGCTAGCGATGTAGCCGAGGCCGAGGCGAGGCCTCGACGTGGGTGAGATAAACCGGAACGTGACGGGCGATGAGGCGAGCGACGGGAGACGGACCGGTGATACAGCGAGAGGTCGAGCCGGAAGTTCCTGCTCGGGTTTGACATCAACAAACAGAACGAAGAAGAGGCTGATGTTCCTGCGCGTCTCTTGTTCAGGATGTATTGCTTCTCTGGAGTCGCAGCAACGCCTCGACCAGGACACCGGTGTTCTGCCAATTTCTGCTGCTTTGCCAAAAAATGAAATGCTACCTAATAGTTTCCTACCTCTGTAGAGCTACACTTTTACTGTGTTTTACTCCCTAAACCACTTCCTTTTCCCCCAAGTGGCCGTCACACTGCAAAAACTCAAAATCTTACCAGGAATATTTGTCTTATTTCTAGTTAAAATGTCTCATTTTTAGTCAAAAAATCTCATTACACTAAAAAAACAAGAGTCATTACCAGAAAAATAACTTATTTGACAATTTTCACCTGTTTCAAGTAAATTTTCACTTGAAATAAGTAGAAAAATCTGCCAGTGGGACAAGATTTATCTTCTCATTACAAGCAAAAAAAAATCTTGTTACACTGGCAGATTTTTCTACTTATTTCAAGTGAAAATCTACTTGAAACAGGTGAAAATTGTTGTTTTTTCCAGTGATGAGATTTTTTTGACTAAAAATGAGACATTTTAAGTAGAAATAAGACAAATTTCTTGTTAAGGTTTTGAGTTTTTGCAGTGCATTGTAAATAAGAATGTGTTCTTAATGACCTGCTTGGTTAAATAAAAGCGAATGACTGAATGAATATCAAATAAAGCGATAAATTGTTTTTTTTTCTCTTTATCAAGGTTTTTCTCCCACTAGGGGAGGTTTTACCTGCCATTGTTTATGTAATAATTGCTCAGGGGTTTATGTTCTGGGTCTCTGGAAAGATCCTAGAGACAACTTTTGTTGTATTAGACGCTATACAAATAAAATTGAATTGAATTGAATGGAATTATCGTATAATGTTCACAAAGTGTAATGCAATTCATGTCATGGGTCGTGTATTTTGAAGGATCAAATACTCAACATCCCATATCATCCATTTTACATCGTGCAAGAAATGATGGGCAAATCAAACTTTGGAAATCGACAAAGTAGCATTTCTCGGCAGGGAGCAAGGATTGACAGAACACCGGCTCTTTTCACCGCTGAACCCCGTTGAGGAGGAACCAGAATGGGACGATGGAGACAGACGGAGAGAGGGACAGAGCGGACGTCTCTAAGGACAGACGGAGAGGGACAGAGCGGACGTCTCTAAGGTGCCTCTGTTTTTTATGTTTTTTCACATACTGGAAAAATCTCCTCTGATTGTTTCGTAGTTTACTGTACATGAGGGGTTTGTATTCTTCAAACATAAGCGGTAATAAGCAGACTTTAAAAAAGAAAAAAAGCAAGATTCCATAAACAAAACATCTCCATACGGTAAGTATATTTATCCTTTAAGATTGCACTTTTACTGATTGCTAATCACAGCTCAAAAATCCACAAAATATTTTTGTTAAGAAAAATGTTTTTTTTCAAGAGGCTCAACATAAAGAATAGCACTGATGGAGAATGGGGGTGAAAATCCGTCGTGGAGCAGTTTCCTTTGCTTTGCTGGTTCCACCGATCCTCCGATCCTCGCCGTCAGAGAGAACCGGAGACGGCCCGTTTGTGCTGATGAGGTCGGTTCTTCGGGGTCGAGGCTTTCGGGTAGAGATGCACCGATCGATCGGCAACCGATCGGTATCGGCCTGATAACGGCCCTATCGGTTTTGATCGAGCGCTGCGTCTGTTCCCACACCTCATACTGAAGTCTCCTAAGGCTGCGTCGCCATCTCTACAAAACATCAACACTGAAAATGGCGTCGCCTGTACGGGAGTTTTACAATGTCTGAATAGGACAAAGTTTGCAAAGTTTGTCCAAAGGAGATTCCCCGAGGAGGAATGTTACAAAAGAATTTCAACACAACGAAGCTGCACTGCAAAATCTCAAAATCTTAACAAGAATATTTGTCTTATTTCTGGTTAAAATGTCTCACTTTTAGTCAAAAAAATCTCATTACACTTAAAACAAGACTCATCACTGGAAAAAACAATTTTCACCTGTTTCAAGTAGATTTACACTTAAAATAAGTAGAAAAATCTGCCAGGGGAACAAGATTTTTTTGCTTGTAATAAGAAGATAAATCTTGTCCCACTGGCAGATTTTTCTACTTATTTCAAGTGAAAATTTACTTGAAACAGGTGAAAATTGTCATTGTCAAGTTATTTTTCTGGTAAGCGTAATGAGATTTTTTGACTAAAAATGAGACATTTGAACTAGAAATAAGTCAAATATTCCTGGTAAGACTTTGAGTTTTTGCAGTGTGATAAGACATTTGAAAGTTTCTCACATCAAGGAGTATATTGATTTGTCAAGGTTGGCTGCCACTAAGGCAGAGACAGAAAAGGAGCAACGCCGCTAACTCCGCTGAACGTAACAGAGACCTACAGTATAAACGACGGCAAGAAAAATAAAGAACTACATCGTAATGTAATGGATTCATATGCTTTGCTCATCAGCCGCTTTCTGTTGTAGAAGACGTCGAGTTTAAACGCGTCGTTAGCTGCTCAGATCCTAATTTTTATACCTAATAATGCAAATGTCAGTGTTGTGTACATGAGACAACACTATTGAAGAAATTATGGATTTCACGCGGTGATCGGTGATCGGCAGATACTGATTTTGGAGATCGTTTATCGGTGATCAGCCCTCAAAATCCTGATCGGTGCATCTCTACTGTCGGTGAGAGTGAAAGTCCAGCCCTCTCAGCTCCGGTGGGAAATAGATGCTCCATCAGCAGGAGGAGGGATGAGGAGGCCGTCGGCGACTCAACGGCTCCCTCTGCTGGCCAAATGCAGACATCGCAGGGAAAACCGACCCCAAAACAATACTGTAATCCGACTGTAAAAGTCCTTGACTTGTGATCCGCTTCCAGGTCCAAACTCCTTCCTGTGCTCTCAGGAAATCCAAACAATGGGATCTTTCACATTATGAATGCTGGAAAAAGCAGCTGTTTGAACAATAACCAAAGAAAAAGCAGTTGCTGGATATATATATACATATACATATACCGTATGTATACATATATATTTATATTTGTGTTCTCTGTCCGATAAAGAGTGCGACTTTCTTCTTAAAAATCAAAAGTAAAACATTAACAAACAGTGCCGTTAAAGACAGTTCCCTATCAAACAATAAAAGATCCTGCCGTCTCTTCCTTCCAACCCGAAGGGGGTCCAGAAGGGACCCGGTTCTGGGTCCAGAAGGGACCCGGTTCTGGACTGTGGACTCTGTGCTTCTTCTGCTGTCCGACTTCTCCGCCTCCTCTTCTCACGGAGGGCTGAGTGTACGCATGTGTGTGTGTGAGAGTGTGTGTGAGTGTGTGTGGATCCAGTCCGGCTGATAAACATTCAGAAGGAGATCCTGCTCCCTCGGCTGTGTGTGTGTGCAGGTGTGTGTGCAGGTGTGTGTGTGTCTATGTGGGTGTGTGGGTGTGTGTGCATGCGCCGCGTCACACCAGCATGTGTCTCCGCCGGTGCAGGGCCAAGTGGTCGGATCTGGAGAAGCTGCGGTCGCAGTCCGCGCACTTGAAGGGCTTGACGCCCGTGTGTTTCCGGTAGTGCCGGGTCAGCTCGTCGGAGCGGGCGAACTTCCAGGTGCAACCGTCCCAGTTGCACTTGTATGGCTTTTCCCCTGGAGACACACAAACGCAGCAAAGTCACACTGCTGTCGCTGATGCCATCAGAGCAGAGTGCGAAAAACCTTAAGCCTCCTTGAAGGACTCAAAAGCCAAATTTAGGGGGGGGTCTCAATGTTGTCAAAAAAATTAATAAATTAGGCTATATAATATAATATGATAATTTGATTGTCACTAATGGTCAATTAAATATGTTTAAGAGATCGCCATATCAAGTATTCACAATTCAAAACTTTTATTGGTTTAACACAAGTCCTGCACCTTTATGTATGCAAATTAGCCATGTGCGCCAGCACAGTGCAATGACGTAGGCCGGCTAGTTGAGATGCCACAATAACATGGCTAAGCGGAAGCTAACTCAGAGTGTGTCACTTGCACACTTTGGGTTCACAACTTAAGGTAAGAGGCCAGCCTGCTTAATATGGCCTGAACCCACCTGAGAGCTAATGTTTTTTTTTTAATTATTGTTATTATTATTTTGCGTTATGGCCTGTTATGAGTGGAATTTGTGAATGTGTTCACACAGCTGTGTTAAAACATAATTTCCTGGATGGTTACATAACGTTAAATAATCAGTCATCATTGTGCAGGCTGAGGATCTATTTAAGTGCACTGATTGCACGTCTCTGATAGTGACATTTGTTGTTATTACTGTTATTTGAATGCACAATTCATTTTCATTGTATTTTTTTTATTTATCTAAAAAAATACATCAGCTTATTTTATTTGTTTATTCATTTCTGCAATGCACTGGTCGTGCGCCAGTGTCTTATACCTGGCATTTATTCATTAAGTGCACCAGTGTGGTGCCAATTAATGTCTTTTATTTATTTTAATTATCGGATTTAATTTGTAAATAACATTCTGCATCGTAATGCGTTAGGGACCCCCTCGAATATGGATGGGTATTTCGCACACTGCATCAGAGGATGTATCAGCCCACGCTCCGTCTCTGCGGAGGATGCTCTCTGGTGAAGTACTCTTAATAAGTAACGCTGCACTCTTGCTGGCCATCTCTGAACACCTCACAGATCTGCTTTCTGGGACCACGTGGTTCTGATCATTTGTAAAAAATCTATTTGCAGACTCAAAGTTTCCTTCAGTTCCTTCACCAAGTTCAGTTTTCACCAGTTGCCAGCTTTGCCTGATCATCGGCAAACATGACAACACTTTTACAGCATCAGATTCTAATTAATATCTACTTGTGTATTAAAATAAACTGCTTGCACTTTACGAACCAGTTCTAGGTGTTCTGGGTCAGGGTTCAGGTGCACCGCCATATTTAAGGTCGCCTGTTCTCTGAATGATTCAGACTCTGTAATTATGGCGTGTACAAACTTCCCACAGCACCGGCTCACGCAAGTAAAGATGTGACTTCCTCCGAAGGTAAATGTCAGCCAATTGGACTCGAATAAACGTCAAACTGCAGCAGAATCAAAGTCCAGCGCGTAAACACGGCCACTGACCTGTGTGCGTCCTCCGGTGTGCTTTTAAATGTGAGCTTTTGGTGTATACTTTATTGCAGCCCTCGAAGTCACATCTGTGGATTCTCCTCTTCTTGGAGTCCGGCGACTCTGACCTGCGGGGGCGTCGGATGCTGTCGATGCTGAACGGAGACATGGAGCTGCAGGAGGACGACAAGAATCCACAGAAAACAGCGTTAGCCTGCAGCTACGACAACTACAAACATTCGGCAGGCATTTTCAGGCATTCAGGGTGTTTTTAAACAAAGAACTGATTATGAATTGAATTGAATTGAATTGAAATTTGATTTCAAACATGAAACAGTAGTGAAAACAAAACAAAACAATATGCGTGTATATATATATATATATATATATATATATATATAAATATATATATATACACACACACACACACACGTACACACAGAGTATTATTCATTTAGCTTATTTCTTCTTTTCATACACTTTGGAGTTTGAATGTTGCTCCATGAGGGAACCAGTGTCATTGTGTTTTCTGTAATGTGCATTAACAAATATATTGAAATCTTGTTTCTGTAGATTGAGCACACAATTATATTGAAACACTGCAAATTTGAAACTTAAGACATCCAATAAAACTAAGCCTTTAATCTTTTGTCACAAAACCATAATAAATCATGTTTCAAAACACTGGTTTCTTCACTAAGTAGCCTGTTTAATATCCCTCTACAGTCTGAAAGGCTGCCTGCTGCTGTCAGCCATTCACACTATGGAGTGTTAAAAACGATGTGTGTGAATGAGTCGTTACAATCCCTGCTCCAGCCAGCAGGAGCAGTGCTGAGTATAGAGTTTAACACCCACACGCATGATTTAAAGCATGATCATCAGGGGACCTGAAAAATGTCCCCTGTTGGCTTTGAGGTCCATGTTGGTGAGTGTGTAACAACGCCGAGGTCCACTGTTGGATAGGTACGCAAGTGCACCAGAAAAAATAACTTGTTATTTGACAATTTTCACCTGTTTCAAGTAGATTTTCACTTGAAATAAGTAGGAAAATCTGCCAGTGGGACAAGATTTATCTTCTTATTACAAGCAAAAACAATCTTGTTCCACTGGCAGATTTTTCTACTTATTTCAAGTGAACAAAGGAAAAAAGGGGTCTCCCACACACTGTCAAGTCACTTGCAAAAGACTTTAATACACAGGCCGTGGACCAAAACGTTGTTTGTTTGCTTTATTAAAGTCTTTTGCATTATTTGTAATATATTATATTATTTGTAATCAGCACAAATTTTCTGTCCCCATATGATAAAATCCACCAGCGCCCCTGATTTTATTTTACAACTCGAGTACTGGATATTAGAGTTTTCGGTAGTTATGGGATAATGCGGTAAAGTTTTCTTAGCCTGCAACAACGGCAATGACAAACATTCGACAGGCATTCTGAGGCATTCAGGGTGTTTAAGCAAAAAAAACAGATTTATATCAGTTTTTGTTGGTGAAACTACAGCAGAACCGATTGGGATTAATAAATAAGAAAAAGCATGGATGTTATGTTTTCAGTACCAGACTCCAGCTCAAGCCTCTTTAACCCTTAGAGACTCTGAAAAGGGCAAGAAATTCAAAAAATAGCAGGTGGCAGCTCCATCTTTCATGTACAATCTGTGTGAACAGTAGCCAGTATCATCTTAGAATCCAGGACTGGAACCCGTATGCAGAGGTGGGTAGAGTAGCCAAAAATTGTACTCAAGTAAAAGTACTGTTACTTCAGAATAATATGACTCAAGTAGAAGTAAAAAGTAGTCATCCAAATAATTACTTGAGTAAAAGTAAAAGAGTACTTGGTGAAAAAACTACTCAAGTACTGAGTAACTGTTGAGTAACGTCTGATTTATTTTTTTAACACAAGCATTCAAACAGACAAAAGTACAAAATAATCATCTTCAGGCAAATTAAATCAATAAAATAAAATACAATTAATTAAAATTAATAAAAAATAGCTTAAATTAAAATAATCTTAAAGTAAATTCAAGTA